>NW_026539079.1:0-91000 GCF_027791375.1 Indicator indicator | reverse complement strand
CAGCCATTTCCCTGACATGAATATTCTTCTATATGAGTGAATTGCTGACAAAAGACTTTGGCTTATGAACCTCTTAAAAGACTGGAGTTCATCTAATTATTTAGCATAGTGTATCCTAGGAAGTAGGTTACCAGGAAGTTGGGGAAAAAAAGTTAAACTAGAAATACATGGTAAAAATCTGAAGTTCAAAGACTTTCTCCAAAATCTACCTGGATGAACACCCAAAACTTGATTTATAAGACAAACATAATTACAACATTTTTCTTTCCAAGAAACTTATTTCGAGTATCACTGTAAGAAACTTATTCTAGATGCAATAGTAAAGAGACTGATATCAGATTGAAACATTTTTTTCCCCCCTTGGAAAAAAATGTCCCATGTTATTTCAGAATATGTAAGAAATATATGACTTCAGAAAATGCAAAAATCATGGAATCATAGAATTGTTAGGGTTGGAAGGGACCTCAAGGATTATTTAGTTCCAGCCCCCCTGCCATGGGCAGGAACACCTCACACTAGATCAGGATGCCCAGAGCCTCATCCAGTCTGGCCTTAAAAAACCTCCAGGGATGAGGCTTCTACCACCTCCCTGGGCAACCTGTTCCAGTGTCTCACCACCCTCATGGTGTAAAACTTCTTCCTAACATCCAATCTGAATCTACCCATTTATATTTTTTTTCCCTTTTCCTCCAGTCCTATCACTACCTGACACCATAAAAAGTCCCTCCCCAGCTTTCTTGTAGGGCCCCTTCAGATACTGGAAGGCCACAATAAGGTCACCTCGGAGCCTTCTCTTCTCCAGACTGAACAGCCCCAACTCTTTCAGTCTGTCCTCATAGGAGAGGTGCTCCAGCCCTCTGATCATCCTGGTGGCCCTTCTCTGGGCACGTTCCAGCACAACCAAATCTTTCCTGTAATAGGAGCTCCAGAACTGGATGCAGTACTCCAGGTGGGGTCTCACCAGAGCAGAGTAGAGGGGGAGAATCATCTCCGTAAACCTGCTGGCTATGCTTCTCTTGATGCAGCCCAGGATGTGATTTGCCTTCTGGGCTGCAAGTGCACACTGGTGGCTCATGTTGAGCTTCTCATCCACCAGCACCCCAAGACCTTGCATTTGGTCTTGTTGAACCTCATGAGGTTGACATGGGCCCACCTCTCCAGCCTGTCCAGGTCCCTCTGGATGGCATCCCTTCCCTCCAGGTGTCTGCTGCACCACACAGCTTGGTGTCATCAGCAAACTTGCTGAGGGTGCACTCAATGCCACTGTCCATGTCGCCAACAAAGATGTTGAACAAGCCTGGTCCCAGTACTAATCCCTGAGGGACTCCACTTGTCACTGGCCTCCACTGGGACATGGAGCCATTGACAGCCACTCTTTGGGTGCAGCCATCAAACCAGTTCTATATCCACTGAATGATCCATCCATCAAACCCAGACTTTACCATCTTGGAGACCAGGATATGGTGCAGGACAGTGTCAAAGGCTTTGCTCAGGTCCAGGTAAATGACATCAGTTGCTCAGCCTTCATCTATTAATGTTGTGACCTTGTCATAGAAGGCCACCAGGTTTGTCAGGCAGGATTTGCCCATGGTGAAGCCGTGCCGATTGTACCCAATAACTTCTTCATTATTCTTCTGTCTCAGCAGTGTCTCCAGGAGGATCTGCTCCATGATCTTACCAGGCACAGAGGTGAGACTGACTGGCCTGGAGTTCCCTGGGTCATCCTTCTTTCCCTTTTTGAAAATGGGAGTTTATGTTTCCCCTTTTCCAGTCAGTGGGGACCTCCCTGGACTGCCAGGACTTTTGGAATTGTGCTGGGTTACACCCATCCTGGATGGGGCTGAAAGAACCCAGCCCCCAGGTGGACAAAAGAAACTTAATCCAGGTGGGACTTGGCTCCTCCCCTGCCAGGAGAAGGGGTCCCCTGGCTCAAAGGTGGTCTATTCCTGTCCAGCAAGCCTATAAAAGAGCAGACATCTAGCTGCTTGCTCTTTTCCTACCTCGTCCGCTCAAAAGAACATTGCTGCTGCTGCTGCCTTCTGCACTGACCACGTGGCCAGGGCCTACTTCTTCCAACTGAATCCACTCACATCCAGGGGAATACAAGGCCATCCAGGCTTGGTTTTGTATATTTTCCCATTTACCCTCATCCCTCACCTCTGTGAACCCTCCCTGTTACTGATATATATATATACACACACACACATATATATTTATATTTTTTTGTAAAAAAAAATTTACCTCTTCTACTTCCAAACTGATTCCAGACTATTTCTTTCAGAATTTACTTCTCCTCTCCCCTACCCTTTTCTACCCTACCTTTCCTTCCACCCTCTCCACCTTGCCAGGAGAAAGGGGAGGGGGGCAGGGAGGAATCTCAATCTGTTATCATTTGAGCTCCTAAACTCCAGTCAGAGCTTAAACCACCACAGGAATATAATAGAGAGCAGTTTACCAACCTCCTCCCCAGTTCCCTCAGCACCCCTGGGTGTATCTCATCAGGTCCCATGGACTTGAACACTTTCAGGTTCCTCAGATGGTCACAAACCTGATCTTCACTCACAATGGGCAGTTCCTTCTTCCAGTCCCTGCCATTGTCTTGCGTGATTCCAGGAGTGTGGCTGGAGCCCTTGCCAGTGAAGACTGAGGTAAAGAAGTCATTGAGAACCTCAGCCTTTTCCATATCACTTGTCATCAGTTCACCTGTTTCTTTTCTGAGGAGACCCACACCTTCCCTAGTCTTCTTTTTACCATTAATATACCTGTAGAAATTTTTACTATTCCCCTTGATCTCCCTGGAGAGATTGAATTCTAACTGAGCTTTAGATTTTCTAACCAGGTCTCTTGCTGCTTGGGCAGCTTCCTTATATACTCCCCATTCCAGCTGTCCTTTCTTCCACTCCTTGTAGAGTTTCTTTTTGTGTGACAGTGTGTCCAGGAGCTCCTTGCCCATCCAGGCAGGTCTCCTAGCATTCCTTCCTGCTTTCCTCTTTGTGTGTATATTTTGCTCCTGGGCACAGAGAAGGTGATCCTTGAGCCTCACATTGGTCACCAGCCCTTCCCTATTGGTGAGAACAAGGTCCAGCATAGCACCTTTTCTTGTTGGTTCCTCTACCATTTGAAGGAGGAAGTTGTCATCTATGCATTCCAGGAACATCCTGGATTGCTGGTGCCTTGCTGTGTTGTCCCTCCAGCAGATGTCAGGGTGTTTGAAATCCCCCACGAGGACCAGGGCTTGTGAACACAAAGCCACTTCTATTTACCTGTGGAGGGCCTCATCTGCTTGGTTCTGCTGGTCAGGTGGCCTGTAGCAAACCCCTACAGTAACATCACCTTCCCCTCTCTTGCCTTTAATCTTCACCCATATGCTGTCAACCAGCTCCTCAGCCTTCACAAGGTGGAGCTCCACTGATTCCAGCTGCTCACTGATATAGAGAGCAACACCTCCCCTCCTACCCTGCCTGTCCTTCCTAGAGAGCTTGTACCTGTCTATCCCTACATTCCAGTCATGGGAATCATCCCACCAAGTGTCAGTAACAGCCACTATGTCATAGCATCCCAGCAGCAGAGTGCCCTTAATTTGTCCTGTTTGTTGCCCAAGCTGCGTGCATTTGCATAGAGGCACTTCAGCTGGGCTGGCCCTAGCACCGTCTTGGGTGAATCCCCCTTGATTCCCTTGGGGTGTCCCAGTGCTTTGTCCTTGGCTTGCCTCAGGGCAACAAGTCGAGCGCCCTTGGTAGCATCCATCCCTCTGCCTCTGGTGAGCTGGCCTGATGTGTGTCACAGGCAAGCATGAGATTAACAACCCCTTCCCCCTTCCAACCTAGTTTAAAGCCCTATCAGTGAGCCCTGCTAATTTCTGCCCTAGGATCCTTTTCCCCCTCTGGGACAGGTTCATCCCATTGGCTGCTTGCAGCTGTGGTGCCCTGTAAACTGAGCTGTGATCATAAAATCCAAACCCCTGTTGATGACAACAGTCCTGCAGTCCTGGAGCCATGAATTGACCTCTTGGCTCTTCCTAAATGTTCCCTCGTCCATCACCGATGTCAGAGGGATAGAGGGGAACACAACTTGAGCTCCTGATCCCTTTAGCAGTTGCCCCAAGATCCTTAAGTCTCTCTTAATTGATTGTGAGCCTCTCACTGCTGCATCATCACTACCTACCTGAAAAACCTGAAGGGGGTAATAGTCTGAAGGACTCACAAGGGTGGGAAGTTTACCTACTACCTCCTTCACCTGGACACCAGACCTCTCTGTGAAGTGGGTCTGGTCTGCATATCGGGCCCTCTGCCCCCCTCAGCAGGGAGTCACCTACAACAATGACCCTTCGATTTTTTTCAGGGTCAGTTTTTATGGCTGGCCTGAGGCAAGTCAGCCTTGGTGGCACTTCTGGCCCTTGTGGCCCTTTTGGCCTTTGTGAGCCCTTGTCCTTGCTCACAACCAGTTCCTCCTGCAAAGCCTTGTACCTGTTCTGCAAGGGCACTGTGGGTGGTGCGCTTCTTGAAGGAGCACATTTGCTCCATTTGTATTGTTTGTTTTGTCGGGTAGCTACCTGTTCCCATTGGCCCTGCACATGTGAGTTACTACAGTTACTGCAGAAGGGCTGGGGGGCTTGCTGATGAGAGGATATTGAATCCTCTGCCCCACTAAGAGTCAACTCCTGTTCTGTATTTGTAAAGATCAGTTTGTGAAAATACACAAAAACATTGCAGAAAAGTTATAAACCTGACTTTAAAATGAATGCATTGCTCATGTGTGACAACAATACTAGTCATGGCAATCGGGTAAGAGTCATTAAAACCTTGATGCATTAGTAAAATATAGTATATAAATAACCACATACAATACAGACCAAAAAAAAGTATTTCAGAAACATTTTAGAAAGGATACATGCACTGTATATGGCACCGAGGACTCTAAAAATTTCTAATTTTCTGCACATAGAATTGTTTGAATTCAATGCCTATCCTTGAGACTAGAGCTGAATTAATCCAAATAGATTTCAGTATTCCCCATCAAGAACATGTTTTATCTGAAATCTTTAGACTAAACTGACAAAGATGTCATAATTTTATGTTCGACTTTAAATACCTATTATTGTTAGAAATGGAATTTTTACCTGTTCTGAACCTCAGAAAAGGGAAAATGCTCATATTTCCAGGATAAAGAGAAAGTATTTAACAAGGAGGCTAATATTTTACAAATAAGTAATACTCATCCTGAATTACTAAGTCTTTAAGAGTCAATACAATCAGGTTAGTAGACAAAGAACAGACATAGCACAATAAATTCATTATACAGATGTCAGCTCTGTACACATGCACATCAACAGAGTTATATATTCACAAATATGTTTTCTAAATCATTTCTTATTGGATCAACTTTGTAAAAAAAACATTTTAATCTCAAATTCACGAGCAACAATATACCTGGAACTGCATTCATAAATAATCCTGTATACAGCTGAAATTCTTTCCCCTGCCACTTTGTCTATTTTTGAGAGATGATAGCTCTATAAACATAGCTATGTAAGAAATTTAAATGCTTTAAATGCTAAACACTTAAAAGGAAACTCTCACCAGTTAGTAACATTTATTTCACTATGTGAATTGATCTACTTCAGTCTGAAACCAATGAAGCCAAAATTATATCACCAAGAAAAGCAATTGTATTTTAAGAAGTGTTATATCTGCAGAAGAGAGAATCTAATATCAAACCTACCTACAAACTATTCTGAATAATTTCCTGTTCATATTACTAATTCGAAAATGCCAGTTCACTGTTTATCACTTCCTTTCTGCATACACTGGACCACAGAGACAACAATATCTGAATTCTCCTAAAGACAAAACCTTTTTCTAAGCTTATTGTCACAAAGTCTAAAGTATGAAGGCTTCTCAACAGAGTTGCATTTATAGTGTGTTTAAAAGAGGCAAATGGGACTTTGTAATTACCTTATTTCATCACATCAAAACATTCCTTGAAAAAGAACACATTTCAACTCCATTTAAAAATACAAAAGAATCTTAGGACTTGTATACATCGTATTTCCTACCACTCCAGCTATACTGATTTAGTTATAGCAGCACTAGTCCCTTATATGGGTACACTTAAACGAATTTAAAACAGTCATATAGCAGTTATGTTTAACTAGATAAATTACCAGATTAAACTAATGTAGCTTAAGTACAGTTGAAGACTAAGTTTTCCCACATTAGGAACTTGCATTGGAGTAAAGAAATAATTTCAATTATACTGTAGCAAGATTTCCAATAACAACAATTCTGTAAGACAAGTTTCACTTTGTTCTCCAAAATCACCATATAAGCAAGCATATAAACTAACTATCAAATATTTGTGCTTAATTTCTAACCACAAGAGTAGCAAAGCTAAATGAACAGGAGTGTACAAGATATAATGCAATTAACATTAAAATTCTTACCTTTATTAGATTTGGATGATTTGTTCTTGTTAGGTTTAAAAGAGCCTCTTGATTTATCATCTCTATCCTTAATAAATTTCTGCACATCATCCAATGAAAGTTTTTGAAGGACAACTACAGGCTTAGCTCCTTTATTTAGATCTTCAGCTAGCCCAATCTTCTCTATTTTGTCCTTCTGTTCACCTTTAAATTCAGTTTTCCTTGACTCCTGAGTGACATTGCCATCTTTATCACGTTTGATTTTTGGAATGACAAAATGTTTCAGTGTGCCAGATCTTGCTCCCAACAAATAACTGGGAAACTCTGCTTTATTGTCAGCATGTGCTTTATTACTATCTACTTTACTCTTATTACCATCTGTCCTTCGTTCATCCTTGCTGTTGGGTGATTTAAAAGCAGGTTTATCAGGTCTTGGTTTACTAGAATCTCCTTTACCTTCCTGTTTAATGCGAGGGCTGTCAGATCTTGATTTCTGATCTCCAGAAGAAAACCTTTCCCTTGATTCAGCAGACTCGTGCCTGTGTTTCCTTTCAAATTTCTCAACTTTTGAACCAGCAGATTTAATACCATGCTTAGAATCATGTTCATTTTTGTTTGAGGATCTCAAATATTCAGGCCTTCTAATCTTGGATGGATCTCCTCTGTATCTCTCCGACTCCTCCCTGTCCTCAGATCTTTGTTTAAGGCTATCATAGTCACACCTCGGTGTATCAGAAACTGAACGTCCATCAGGCCTTTGTTTTGTTAGATCAGATCTACTTTCAGATTTTATCCTTGAAAGATCAGATTTCATATCTAGTTTATGCCTAGATATTTCAAATTTTTTATCTGACAATGCTTTACTGGAGTCTCTCCTGTTATCATGTCTATGTTTTGGTGTTTCAGGCCTGCCTTCACTCTTCTGTTTTGGCATTTCAGGCCTCTGCCTTATTTCCTGCTTGCCATTATTTTGTTTACCCTCATTTTGTTTCATCTCCATTTGCCTGCTCTCATTTTGTTTTGATTCTATCTGTCTGTTCTCATTGTGCTTCACTTCTATATGTCTGCTTTCATGCTTGCTTTCATGTTTAGCTTGTATCTGTTTGTTCTCACTGTGTTTACTTTCCAATCCCCCGCTCAAATTTTGCTGAAATTCCATTTGTCTTTTTTCATTTTGCTGGATATCTGTCTTCTGACCCTCGAAGTCTGACGTTTTCATAAAAATCTCAGGATGGTTTTCAGGTTTAAATTGAAGAACTCCAACAGCATCTTCTTGGGGAACACACACAAATCCATCATTATACTGCTTAATTTCTTCAGGTTTTCTCATGGCGTCCAAATCCTGAGTTACTGTTGCCTGAGAGTCTGCTCTTCCTGCTTGCTGCAGATCAATACTAACCATCAATGCTGGCCTCGCCCCATTTCCTGCAGAACCTGTCTCCTGAGAAGCTGCTCTATTTCCTCCAGTAGTACCTCCAGGCTCCTGCGGTTTGTTTTCCTGTTTTCGCTTCTTTAGAGGCTTATCTGCAAATTAAGAGAAAAATCATAAATGCTATATAGAAACAAGTAAACGTTCGGGCAAAAATGTCCATTCCCCTCCACTCCCACCAATTAATTCTCAGCATGTATGTGCACACACAACAAAACCCATTGAAGCAAGAATAGAACTTTCCTAACTAATACCTTTTAATGTATTCAGGCTATTGCCAATTAGTAAAAACACACTCAAAACATATGAAATCGAAGTACCTGTAAAATTGCCAAGAGGACCATCTAATAAAGCAACTGCAATACATAACAACAACAACAAAATCAATTTACACTCGAAGCAAGATCTGAGGAATACTGCTACTGTGGCGAAGGGTGCCTATGCCCAGAATTATGCCCCAAATATTGCCAAAACTTGTCCCTACATGTTTTGCTCAACCCCCCCCATTCCCCTTCCTTCCGGAGTGGGCTCAGCCAGAGCTGAGTAAACAAAGGGCCAGGCGTCAGCAAGCCGGGGTAAAT
This sequence comes from Indicator indicator, assembly GCF_027791375.1. Classification (NCBI taxonomy): domain Eukaryota; kingdom Metazoa; phylum Chordata; class Aves; order Piciformes; family Indicatoridae; genus Indicator; species Indicator indicator. The sequence goes on along the minus strand of NW_026539079.1, from coordinate 82,569 downwards.
AACCCAACCTGCCTTCTTTGGGGTAAACAAGATCACACACTCACCTTATGGGATGCTTGTGGGATACTCATGCTTCTTCCAAGTTTGGGCATAATTCTGACCATATGCTATGCTATTGGCTAATAGTGTTTACCAAGTTTGACTATTGGTTAAATCCAAGCCTTGAGTAAATTATAAATATTACCCAAAATTGTAAACAAGTTGCTCTTTTGCTTTTGCTCTTTTGTGCTGTTCTGCTTTTGCTATTGTTTCTGGTATTGCTCTGTGCACATGTTCTGCATTTGTCTGCAGTCTGGAGAGAGGCCTTCTACCTGGGAAGCACCATCGTGCCTCAGTTTACCCAGAAACCAGCAGAGTCCTTCACTACAGCTTAGCATCGTATCTGAAGTCCTGCCGCTAGGAAGAAGCTGCCACTGCATCTTAAAGGGACTGAGACCCCACTGGTAAGCCTAGCCAGCTGGCAGAACTAGTCTGAATCTTTTGGCTGTTCTAACAGTGTCTGCCACGAGTACAAGCCACAGACCTGTGAGCTATAGCCTTCATGTGCCCGCTCGCAAAGCAAGGACTGCAACTAGAAGCCCCTGTATGCTGGCTGCTCAGCCGCAGCAGAAGGAGATGACACCTGCTGCTCCACAGCCCTGTGAGTTAAGCTCCACGTGATTCAGAGCACTGCCCATGCTCTGCCAGGACCACCTGTGAGTGCCCCGGAGCGCTCACTCACCTTTTGAGATGAGCCAGGGGAAAACCATTCTGCTCTGCGCCACCCCCCATGCTCCCAAGCTGCTTCAGGAGGGGAACTGCTCCCCCCTCACGTCCTGCAGACTCCGCAGCACTGCCAGCAACAGGAAGCGCCCAAGAGCCTGTCCAGGTGAACTTGCCTGTCGGCAGAAGTCAATGCCCCACCCCTGCAGCAGTGGGAGAAGGCTTGCCTCCACCGTGTCCAGAAGGGGCCACCCCCAGAGCCAGCCTCAGCAGTGACCAGCTACAACCCCGCCAGTTCCCTGCGAGCCTCGATGCCAGCCACAGGAGCCACAGCCCCTGCCGGGTCCCTTAGCCTCGGCAGCCAGCCTCGGTAGCAACCTGCATAGCAACGTGTTTAACACCAGTTTTGGTTCTGTTTAAAATCCCCAAACTTTAACTTGCATGGTATTGTGACTGATGGTTTATAAGCAGCCTTCCCCAGGAATGCCCAGTTATAATTCACAAGGAAAAATTGATTTAAGTCTCTTTAAAAGGTTCTTTAATTGTATGCCCTCTGTCTCTCCTAGCTGTTTAGCAGCTGCCAAGCATCTTGCCATCTGGTGGACAAGCAGCAGAATTGCACCCAGTTGTCTTAATTGAATAACTGTTTTGTATTTTTCTAATTTGGTTCAAGATTGTTATACTGTACCGGTTTATGGGATACATTGACAACTGTGCACTAGGATCTGCATCTATATATTGATTAAAGGTTATTAATAACTTTTATATTAATACATAATGAAATATTATTATTAATGTTCATAATTTCATAAATTAATAGCCATAATAACTACCATCACAACTACTATAAAAGATTCTCTTCTGCAGATTCAGTTTGCTTCATTATACATGAACTAAGCAAGGACCTGCAATGATAAAACAGAGGTTCTCCCTACTTAGATCAGAACATCAGTTCAGACTTCACATTTACTGTAGCCAGGGAACACATGAACAACAAAAAATGATTAAAATAACTCCAACACTCCATGCTTCTCTGTGAAGCAAGGAGTATATAGCTGAAATATACACCATAACACACAGGTATTAGATAGGGGGCTACTTACACACTTAAAAGTTTGAGTATTTTCCCTTTGCAATCATAATAAACATTTATCTGAACCTGAGCAAATCCTTCAAAACTGTCCTGCACAACATCCTGGTCTCCGAGATGGTAAAATATGGGTTTGATGGATGGCCACTCAGTGGATAAAGAACTGGCTTGACGGCTGCACCCAAAGAGTGGCTGTCAATGGGTCGAAGTCCAAGTGGAGGCCAGTGACAAGTGGAGTCCCTCAGGGATCGTTACTGGGACCAGTCTTGTTTAACATCTTCATTGGCAACATGGACAGTGGCATCGAGTGCACCCTCAGCAATTTCGTCCACAACACCAAGCTGTGTGGTGCAGCAGACAGGCTGGAGGGAAGGGATCCATCCAGAGGGACCTTGACAGGCTGGAGAGATGGGCCCATGACAACCTCATGAGGTTCAGCAAGACCAAGTGCGAGGTCCTGCATCTTGGGTCAGGGCAATCCCAGGCACTGATATAGGCTGGGCAGGGACTGGCTTGAGAGCAACCCTGAAGAAAAGGACTTGGGGGTGCTGGTGGATGAGAAGTTCAATATGAGCCACCAGTGTGCACTTGCAGCCCAGAAAGCCAACCAGATCCTGGGTTGCATCAAGAGAAGTGTGGCCAGCAGGTCGAAGGAGGTAATTCTTCCCCTCTACACCACTCTCGTGAGACCCCACATGGAGTACTGTGTCCAGTTCTAGAGCCCCAATTACAAGAAAGATATGAATGTGCTGGAACCTGTCCAGAGAAAGGCCACAAGGATGATATCAGAGGGCTGGAGCACCTCTCCTATGAGGACAGGCTGAGCAAGTTGGGGTTGTTCAGTATGGAAAAGAGAAGGAGACCTTATTGTGACATTCCAGTATCTGAAGGGGGCCTACAAGAAAGATGGTGAGGGACTTTTTAGGATGTCGACTATTGATAGGACTAGGGGGAATGGATCCAAGCTAGAAGAGGGTAGATTTAGATTAGATGTTAGGAAGAAGTTTTGACCCTGGACATCCGCAGGGCTAACTTTTTACTCCTCAGAGATATATTTGCAGGAATCCCATGGGCTATGACTCTGGAGGGTAAAGGAGCCCAAGAAAGTTGGACAATTTTTAAATGCCACTTCCTCCAAGCCCAAGATAGGTGTGTTCCCTTGAGTAAAAAATGGGGTAGATGTGCCAGGAAACCTGCATGGGTTAGCAAGGAGCTTCTGAAGGAGATCTCATGGAAGAAAGATACTTACAGTTCATGGAGGAAGGGACTTGTCACATGGGAGAACTATAGAGTAGCTGTCAGGGCATGTAAGAAGGCAACAAGGAAGGCCAAAGCCACCTTAGAACTGAAACTGGCAAAGGAAGTAAAAGAGAACAAGAAGGGCTTCTTCAAATCTGTCAGTAGGAAAGTGAAGAATAGGGAATGTGTGGGCCCACTGCTGAACGAGGAGGCAGCCCTGATAACTGAGGATGCAGGGAAGGCAGAGTTGCTGAATGCTGCCTTTGCTTCAGTCTTTACTCCTAAGACTGAACTCCCCTACGAAGTCCAGACCCTAGATGAAGGAGAAGATGACTGGAGGAGGGGAGGACTTTTCACTAGTCAATGAAGACTGAGTTAGGGATCAGTTACATAAACCGAATATTCACAAGTCCATGGGGCCTGATGAGATGCACCCAAGAGTGTTGAGAGCTGCCTGACGTTGTTGCTCTGCCACTCTCCATCATTTTTGCAAAATCCTGGCAGACAGGAGAGGTGCCTGAGGACTGGAGGAAAGCCAATGTCACTCCAGTCTTCAAAAAGGGCAGGAAAGAGGTTCCAGGAAACTACAGACCACACAGCCTCACCTCCATCCCTGGAAAAATGATGGAGCGACTCATTCTAAAGGTCATCTCTAGGCACTTGGAGGAGAAGAAGATGATCAGGAGCAGTCAGCGTGGATTTACCAAGGGGAAATCCTACTTGACTAATGTATCATTCTATGATGTCGTAACTGAATGGGTAGTTGCAGGGAGAGCAGTGGATGTAGTCTACCCTGACCTTAGTAAGGCTTTTGACACTGTCTCCCATAACATCCTTGTGAGTAAGCTCAGGAGGTGTGGGACAGAAGAGCAGACAGTGAGATGGATTAGGAACTGGTTACAAAATAGAGTGCAAAGAGTGGTGGTCAATGGTGCCAAGTTCAGCTGGAGAGCTGTAACTAATGGAGTCCCCCAGGGATCAGTGCTGGGTGCAGTCCTGTTCAACATCTTCATCAATGCCATTGATGAGGGTCAGACAGACAGACAGACAGAGTCTGCTCTGCAGGTTTGCTGATGATACCAAACTGGAAGGCTTGACTGAGACACCTGAAGGCTGTGCAGCCATTCAGTGAGACCTGGACAGACTGAGAGCTGGGCAGAGAGGAACCTAAGGAAGTTCAGCAAGGATAAGTGCAGAGTCCTGCACCTGGGAAGGAAGAATAAACTGCACCAGTACAGGTTAGGAGTCGATCTGCTGGAGAGCAGCTTTGTGGAGAAGGACCTGGGAGTGCTGGTGGATAACAAGTTATCCATGGGACAGCAATGTGCCCTGGGGGCCAAGAAGGCCAATGGGGTCCTGGGGTGCATTAAGAGGAGGGTGTCCAGCAGATCAAGGGAGGTTCTCCTCCCCCTCTACACTGCCCTGGTGAGACCTCACCTGGAATATTGTGTCCAGTTTTGGGCTCCCCAGTTCAAGAGGGACAGGGATCTGCTGGAGAGAGTCCAACAGAGAGCTACCAGGATGATTGAGGGACTGGAGCACTGCCTGGGGAGGAGAGGCTGAGAGCCCTGGGGCTGTGTAGTCTGGAGAGGAGAAGACTGAGAGGGGATTTAATAAATGTTTATAAATATCTGAGGGCTGGGGGTCACGAAGGAGGGGACAGGGACAGGCTCTGCTCAGTTGCATCTTGTGATAGGACAAGGGGTAATGGATATAAACTACAGCACAGGAGGTTCCACCTCAACATGAGGGGGAATGTCTTTACTGTGAGGGTCACAGAGCACTGGAACAGGCTCCCCAGAGAGGTTGTGGAGTCTCCTTCTCTGGAGACTTTCAAGATCCATCTGGATGCATTCATATGTGACCTGTTCTGGGTTCTATGGTCCTGCTCTGATGGGGGTTAGACTCAATGATCTCTGGAGGTCCCTTCCAACCCTAACATCCTGTCAGCCTGTGATCCTGTGAATGTTTATAAATATCTGAGGGCTGGGTGTCAAGAAGGAAGGGATAGCCTCTTCTCACTATATTATCAACATGGTACTGAGGTACATGAGGTAGCATGAGGTTGAACCTCATTAGATTCAACAAGGTCAAGTACAAGGTCCTGTAGCTGGGTCAAGCAATCCTCAGTATCAATCCAGGCTGGGGGAAGATGAGACTGAGAGCAGCCCTGTGGAGGACTTGGGGATACTGGTAGGTGAAAAGCTGGACATGAGCTGGCAGTGTGCACTTGCAGCCCAGAGAGTCAACTGTATCCTGGGCTGAACCCCAGCAGCATGGGCAGAAGCTGGAGGGAGGGGATTCTGCCCCTCTGTTCCACTGTGCTGAGATCCCCCATGCAGTGCTGGGGCCAGCTCTGGAGTACTCAGCATAGCACAGACAGAAACCTATTGGAGTGAGGCCAAAGGAGGCCACAGCAATGCTGGCAGGGCTGGAAGCCCTCTGCTATGAGGCCAGGCTGAGAGAGTTAGGGTTGTTCAGCCTGGAGAAGAGAATGGTTTAGGTTGGAAGGGAACTCCTTCTAGAAGTCTCCTCCTTCTAGAAGTCTCCAGGAAGACCTTCTAGTGGCCTTTCAGTGCTTAAAGGGGGCTGATCAGAAAGCTGGGGACAGACTTTTTAGCAGGGCCTGTTGTGACAGGACAAAGGGTGATGGTTTGAACTGAAAGAGGGGAGATTTAGATGAGATATAAGAAAGAAATGTTTTACAATGAGGGTTGTGAAACAGTGGAATAGGTTGCCCGGAAGTGATAGATGCCCCATCCCTGGAACCATTCCAGGTGAGGTTGGTTGGGGCTCTGAGCAACCTGCTCTAGTTGAAGATGTCCCTGCTGACTGCAGGGGGGTTGGACTAGATGAGCATTAAAGGTCCCTTCCAACCCAAACCAGTCTATGATTCTATTCTAAAAATGATTTCTGCCATGAAATTCAAAACCTGTGCCTGCACTAAGGTTCATATTCTTATTTCTCAACAATCATTTTGCAGAGAAATCTGGACAGGCTGAATCAATGGGCTGAGACCAACAGTATGGGATTCAATAAGGTCAAGTGCTGCACTTGGGTCACAACAACCCCATGCAAAATTACGGGCTTGGGACACAATGGCTGGAAAGCTGCCCTGTTGTAAATCTATTGTCAAAACATCTGGACCACAAACACAATAAGAAAAATAATTTATTTTGTGACCATATTTGTGGTGCCTTATCATCAGATCCAAGGACCCAGCTCTTGTTTGGGGAGCAGGGGAAGAAGGGTAAGGAGGATGCAATCAAGGCAAAGGGAACTAAACTCTAAGGAAAAAAAGCCAAACCTCTCAAGATGTAAACTAGAATTATAACACGACTTCTAATTTCTTCTATACTTGCAGAAGATTGTTATTCAGAACTAAAACTTTGAAGAATCATCTCCAAAATTAGCATTAGAACAAAGTAACAAGTAGCAACATGGTCAATTCATAGATTCACAGAATGGTTTGGGTTGGAAGGGACCATAAAGATCATCTAGTTCCAAATCCAGTCTTGAGAAACTTATAAGTATTACCCCGACTTGTAAACAAGTTGCTCTCCTTTTGCACTCTCCCTTTGCCTGAGCTTGTAAGCTCATTGCCTAAGAGCTAAGCCTTTGGTGCTAAGCTCCATGGCCATTGCCAGTAAGTCTTCTCACTCCTACATGCAAGCAAACTAGCAGCTTCTGCAGTATGGAGAAGAAACCAGCACCCCAGGAAGGCTGCTGTGCCTCAGTTTACCTGAGGAATCTGCAAAGGAGAACCCTTCGCTGACAGCTACAGAAGGCTACAGCGTCGAAAGCCCAGTCCCACTGGATTGGAAGAAGAGGCTGCTACTCCCGCCGGCCCTGAAGACTGTCATTGCATGAGGGCCAACCCCAGCTTCGCCTGTTGTGACATAGAATCAGAGACGTCCAACCCCGCCTACCAGGAACCATCGTCCTGTCCCACAGTGCAGACCAACTCTGCAAGGGCCGACCCCAAATGGCCCGGCCCAGCCTCACCGACCCCAGCAGGGACCAGCACCTGGCACCTGCAGCCACGCTGAGGGACCACCTGCCGCCCTGCTAAGGGGACCCACTGACCGGCAAAAGTCTCGCCCCTCCCACAGAGGTGGGAGGAGAAGGAAAGCCACCATCACCATCTGGAGAGAAGCTCCCCCCACGGCCCTCCAGTGGCTCTGCCGCAACCTCAGCCCTGGGAGCCAGCCCCCTCCCGGAACAGACCAGCCCCAGGCCAGGCCCGTACAGACACCAAGCAGGCAGCAGCCAGCTAGCGTAGCCTAGCAACTTGCTTTGCTACAAACCCAAGACACAGGGTATCTTTTCAGTTTCACGTGTGCAGCATCCCCTAACATTTAGTTCAAAGCACCCATGCCTAGCCACATGACATTCTAGCTTGAATTGCCTCTGACACATTGTAAATCTTTCTCTGTGTACAGTTAAAGCTGCCAAGCGTCTTGTCGATTCGCCATCAAGTGACGGAATTGCACCCTTCGTTCCTTTAATCAAAATTAATTCTGTAAATATTCTAATTGGGTCCAAATTGTACATACTAAACCAGTTATGTGGTATATTTCACAACCGTGCACTAGAATCTGTATAGAAAATAGTGATTGATAGGTTATTAATAATTTTTAATAATTAATAAAATTAACTTTCATAATTCAAATTTGATTAATCATAATGAATAACCTCTCCATCATATCATGGCGCAGCAAGCAGGGTGCACAGCAGTGAAATATTTCCATAATTTGGGGTAAAATATTACAGCTCCAGACTCGGAGTGGGCAAAACAAAATTGCAAAAATCCAGACTGCATTTTCGCAAAGCTAAGTGATCCCAGCAGCAAACACGCTATCCTCATGGCATCTTGTATCATACAGATGCAAGAGGAAATAAATTTTTTTTATCAAAAGGTTTTCCAATTGGAAAAGGAACTGGCAAAGTCAGAGGCACAGAGCCAGACACTCTGCGACCTATTTGAGCTGCACATAAAAGAAACCATGTCCGCCTTCAAGGCACAATGGCGACCAAATGCCAACTGCAAAACATTCAGGATACACCATCCACGAGAGCCATACTTTCACATTCTGCTTGATCAAACTGACAAGCAGAGGCCAGCTGATCTTAATTCAGCAGCCACCCAGTACCATCCTGCGAACAACATCAGCTCACCCCCACCAGGAGGGCCAGTAGCTGACAAATCGGTTCTGCAATCCAGACCAGGCTCCACACCCCCGGGGCAACAAAGAAGCCATTAACTTCAATTAGCAGCGAATCTCCCTAAGAAAGGCGAGATTGGAGCCAGCATTGCTAGGCAACCCCCAAGCCAACAGAGGACCAAGTGTCCCTCAGCAGAGCAGCCCTAGAGGCAAACAGGAAAACAAAAGCTCCTCCAACAAAGGTGCCAATTCGGCTCGGCAACTCGCACAGCATCCCAGTAAGGGAATTCACTGTGACCTTAAAGGCACAGGGAACATCACTTCAGGCTCAGACTCGGGACGTGACTTGAGCCCACCGCAGCGTCGCCTCAAGCTGCAGAAAAGCCAAGCTGCTACAGAAGCCAACAAGGCTAAACCCAGCAACCTGAGAGGAAAGCCCGGGGAAAAGGCTGCAAACACCAAATTCAAAAAAGCCTCCAAGCGGGAGAGTTCCAATGGGAACCAAAGACCCAACAGGGAGGAACGCCAGTGAAAGGAACCCGCACTGCCGGCTGTAACGTGACACTGCACAGCCAGAGAAGGGAAGAGCAATGCTCTCAAGCATCCCCTTCTACCAACCCTGGCAGACACAGGCACTGCACCGGAAGAGGACACCTGCAAGGTTCCTGAAGTCTCAGCAGAGGTAAAGGAAACACACAGAGCTACTGGAAACACTGACTCGCCAGACCCGTGGTTCAAGCTACTCATCAACATGAGGTTCCCCGCCCAAGCCGCATTGCCCATGCCACCGTGGCAGAGAAAGGAAACAGTGTGAACTGCAATCGCTTTACTGATCCAGTCAGAAAGGGAGAGGAATCCTTCCTCGCCTCCTCAATGTTGAGGAAGTCCTGTCACAGCGACAGGGCCCATCTCCATCAAGGGGGTGGGAAATTGACAAAACTCCACAGATACTTCGAAAGCTTCAGTGTCACATGGGAGCCAAACCCCATCACTTTTTCAAGGGGGTGGTGGAAAGATAATTAAGAGTAGCAATACTGGGCTCAGAGCAAATGCTACTGCACACTGCTAAGTCAGCACACTGTTCAGAGTACAAGTTCGAAAGTGTAACCCACTAAGAGGGTACAAGATAACTTAACCCACACGGGATAAACCTTACCAAGGGTAACCAATACTCGAGGCCTATACTTGCCCATGGGCAAGGGGGTGGTAATGTGGTGAAGGCATCATATGCCTAGAATTATGCCCCAAATACTGTAAAACTTGTCCCAACATGTGTAGGCACGTTCCCTCTTCCAAACAACTACATGCACCCACTGCATGGGATGCTCATGCTCCTGCCAAGTAAGGGCATAATTCTAGCTTCACGCTTTCTATAGGCTAAAGCAGGAGAACCCTTTGCTGACAGCTACAAAAGGCTACAGCGTAGGAATAGTGATTAATCGGTTATTAATAATTTTAATAATTAATAAAAAAATAATTGTCATAATTCAAATTTCATAAATCATAATTAATAACCTCTCCATCATATAAAGCTTACAAACTTTACAGTAGACACGTGAAGCAATATAAATTTAGCATAGTGATTTTTTGCTTTTTTTGTAGAATAACAGCAGCTACTGTTGCATTTATATGAGAGCTAATATAGAATAGCTTCCCTGCACTATTTTTTTTTTAATGTTTTTTTGAAACCTTCATGCAGTGACAGAAATACTTTTTCTCCCTCTGACTAAGCAGCTCATGGCAGGTATTAGGCATGGTCATGAAGTAGAAGCTTCCAGATTAAGATTTCAAATATTTTTTTATATATACATTAATATACTTACTTAAACACACACATATATTGCTACCTTATTTCTCAATTAAACCTCTTTAATTTTTGAAACACAAATTGAGAAACTTATGTTCTTAGGAAAAAGTCAGTTTTTTTCATTTTAACCCAGAAATGTCAGCCACACTGAACAGGTCCTATAAAGCTCTGATGGTTTAAGACATTACTGTTACTAGTTATCTGCCCTGTTTTGCAGAAGGCTCACATTTCCACAAGTGCATTTCATTGTCCAGTGCATCAGCTTAAAGAACTAAAGAGGATGGCTTGCATTAACCTACCAGACTGAACAAGTCAGGTAAGAGCCAAGCAAATGTTTCCTTCTGGTATCTCTATTATAGAAGCAAGGCAAACATCCAGGAGCTGTGATACTTTAAACTGTTGTAGCTGTATCAACCAAAACTCACCTTTCAGAGTCTGTATTAGCTTGGGTTAAATTAACGAGGCGGGAATTATAAAATATAGTTATTATTTTCCCAAAACTCTGTACAAAACTGATAGAATTATTTACAGGTTCTATTCGGTTGTGAATTCTTCCAGGATGCTTATGGCAATTTTTGACACAATTTTGAGAGTTCAGAGACTGGAAAAAGCTATGACACAAATAGCTTCACCCACCAATAACCCTTAGGAAAATATGAGCAGGCCGGGTTTACTCACGAGGATTAGAGTACAAATTTGGAGATGGTCCCTAGCTCGCTCTCTCTGCTGACAGGCTCCAGAAACTGCCAGTTTGTAATCCAATTCGAGGCTCAGGCTTTATCCCAGGGCTCTGGACCAGGCACTCGAAGCAAAGCAGGACACTCGAGACGACAAGGCTTGAAGTGAGGCGAGGCTTCAGCAGATGTGAGCAAGGCTTGAGCGAGGCTTGAGCAAGGCAGATCTGAGCAAGGTGGATCTGAGCAAGGCCCCCTAGGCTACCTAGCCACTTGTATATATACAAAATGCCAGAGGTCACTTGATCCAATGGGGCACTAAAGCTAACATGTAGCCGCCCAATGGAAAGTGCCAGGCTATGACCATAAAAGGCAGAGGCCAGGACCTCGTATCTGGGGAAGCTTACGTGCTCTGACCCCAGATGGGCATCTTGTTTACCAGACAGGCAAGGTCCTGTCCCCTTTGTTCCTTTTCCTGCTCTCTCCTTTTGCCTTCACTCGCTATGTAAGCTCGCGCTGCATAAGCTGTAAGCCTTCTCACTCCCACATGCAAGCGTACTAGAAGCCTCTGCGATACGGAAAGAAGCCAGGCCACTGAGCTGCTCGAAGAACCAGCAAAGGATGATCCCTTCACTTGAGCTACAGATAGCCAGAGTCGTAAGCCCAGTCGAGAGGACTGAGGAACAGCCCTGAGGGTAAGCTTTAGCCCAGAAGGGGAGGGACTAAGCCCGAGCCAGGCAGTCCAGATCTGCTGCAGTCATAAGCAGCCATAAGCAGAAATGCATCTTGCGTGACCCCTGCCGTTTGAGGGAGAGAAAAGGAGCCGCCCACTTTCGCCGCTCCACAGCCCTGTGTCATCAGGGCAAAGCACCCGGGATTTCCCCGAGAGAGAAAGAGAGAGAGAAAACATCCTCTCCTTTGAGATCAAGTCAAAGACTGCATTATCACATTAATGGGAGCAGTCGCCGAGATTCGGCATTGTCAGCTCGAGCCGAGACTCAGGGGAAGCGCCGCTTCACCGCACCCCTCCTCCGAAACCCGTCTCCAGGATCGGAGGTGGCTGACCCCGCCTACTGGGAACTGTCACCTCATCTCGTAAGACCACTCCTTCGGACCGGCCCTGCTGGGCCGACTCTCTGTTCAGGGAGCCACTCCAACCCTGCTAAGGGAAAACCTCACCCCTCCACAGCTACGGGAGGAGAAAGCAAGCCTTGTACCCCACCCGCGGAGGTGGGAGGAGAAAGAAGGGCACTGCCTGGATGGGACCAGCCCCGGGCAGACCGGCAGCCGATAGCCAGCCGGCAGCAGCAAGTAGCCAGCGTAACCCAGCAACTTGCCTTGCTACACAGAAAGACAGAATGCATCTTTCCATGTGTGCAACATTCAGTAGCCTTCTATTCAAAGCGCCCGCACGTAGCCACATGATATTTCTAGCTTGACTTGCCTTGTGATAACATTATAAATATCTCTGTACATAGTTGCAAGCTGCCAAGTGTCTTGTCGAGTCTCCATCTAGTGGACAAGCAGCAGAACTGCACCCTTCTGTTCCCTTAATTAGAAATCGATTCTGTAAATATTATAATTGGACCAAATTGTATATACTAAACCAGTTATGGTCTATATTTTTACAACCGTGCATTTGAATCAATATATAAGGTGTTTAATAGGTTATTAATAAACAATAATTTTCATAATTCATATTTCATAATTCATAATTAATAACCATCATCCTCTCCTCCTTAATCACCACACCAGTGTATCAGATCTGGACTTCATCATTATAATTTTGCCCCTATGAGATTTCTGTATCTAGGTTAAAAAAAAAAAAAAGTTGGGCCAAGAATATGAGAATATCAGGTTGAACTAGGTCATTAAAGGTAGGATGAGTACATAGTATCATTATCTATACTGGGCATAATGGAAAAACTCCATTAGCACAAAAACTTTTTGGATTGCCATCATTGCTGCAGAAGTATGAAAATTGAAAAAAGCCATTAGGCTTCAAGTGTTTTATCAAATCTTGAACTCACTTTGAGCTACATGAGAATAATAAATAGAGTATCAGTGAAGTGAGGAGAGAGTAATTAACCTCTGAAACGGATGTCTTCAGGTATTCTTTTGCAATCAAATATATGCAAGTTTGCATAAACCTGTCTTGTTAAGGAATAAGTCCCAAGACCCCTTAGGGTCTTAACAAACAGATGAACTTTGGAACTTTCACAATATCCAATCTAATATACATATGTTTCAAGGCATTAATATCCATGCTTTGTCTACATCATTCCATAGATAGCAGAATTTCTTTTTATTATCAGGATCTAGGACTTTGCCAAAACATCAGATTAATATTTTTCTTTCAAATCCTGCAGACCTAGCTTCAAAGCTTGATACAGTTCTGAACAAATAGGGTCACAAGCTCTTGAGGCCAAGAAAGTGTGATCAGGATCATTTTGCTTCACTCTTCATAATAAAAGGAATATGTAGTAAGCCACAGAAGAGCTTTATGACTATATTAAAGATCTAGTATCCAAGTTTGTTGTTTTCTTTCCTTTTTGGAAACATTATCCTCCCCCCCAAGAATGTACATACATCCAAAATGTATCTATATTTTGTTCAATTCCTTGAACAAATTTATGACAGTTCTGTGATGGTTTAAAACTGTCTCTTTAATTTTTCTTTGCAAAGTTCAAGCAGAGAAAGCTAAAGAGTGTAAATAAGTCACTATTGGGTGAAAGAAAGCAAAATAATGATTGTTCTAAACACTTCCATTGGATAGATAGAAATGTTTAAGAACCACTACTCAAAACAAAGTTGGGCCAGTTGCAGTGGGAGCTCTCGTCTTGCTTGCTGGGCTGTCTGGCTGCTGCTTCTTCTCTTCTGGCTGAAGATAACACATTGACCTTGGCGAGCTAAGTTAACAGCCTCTATGCTTTTTAATTTTCTGCCAATGCCAGGGGGTTCTGGGGGGGGGAGGCCCCTTGGGAAAGGCCCCTTTGGGGGGGAAGCAAAGGAAGCTTGGTTGTGCTTTTCTGTTGATTGTATATATTTGTAAATGTTGTGAATTTTGTATATTTGTACATATTCATTGCATTTCTTCATAGATCGTAGATTTGCTTGTAAATACAGCTCTCATTTGCTTCCAGACTGAGCTAGCCTGGTTATTGTTGGTGGGGGAGACTTCAGCTCTCACACTGATACAAGTTCAGAGTATAGTCTAATCCCAGTTATTCTCCTTTTGGCTTGGCAAAGCTGCATGCTCACCAAAAGGCAGTAGCTTGGTACTCAAAGTAAGATCATAAGCTACCTTATTCTAAAAGATAGCAGAGTTGTCCTGTGGATCACTGTGGTGAAATGAACAAAATATTACAGGAACCACAAGTTTGAAATAGTAAAAAGGTTAGCTGGATTTCCAAGCAGTTATGTCTCACCTGTCCTGTTATGAATAGTATTCCTAGAGACAGGTTGTGGCCTTCATCTTTGCAAATATCTGCATGTCAAAACAATGAGTACTTTCAGATGTAGAAATTAATTACTGCAGAACCTTTGTGCAAAACCACATTGCACTGGAATAACCACAGATGCCTTTGGAAACGTTTCTGATGAAACTGCAAGTCAATTGGAATTTGAAGACTCTCCATCCTGAAAATGGATGTATCTGGAAGTTGAGCAAGTATTAGGGACAGCAGGTGGATGAGGGGATCTGTATTACAGAAGTATCTCCATTCTTCTGCTTAATCTGAAATCATTCCAAAGCAGCAGCCAGAAACCACTAGTGCTGAAGTCTACAATGTTACTGTTTTCTTGCAAACCCAATGATTGTCTCAAGTCCCAGATTAAACTCTTTCAACAAATGAGTATAATAGGATCATATCCTAAAAACTTCTAGAATTGCTTGTTCTAGCAAACTGAAATGGGCCTTTTGCAAATAATTGTGAAAAAGTAACAAGTCTAAATAAGAACCACATTCATAGTTGCTGAGCTTTGTTTTAGCAGAATGGTAACACTCTGTTTTATTAATACTGTTTAGTAAACTTCAAGATTCAGAGATTTCTGAATGATCTTAAATGATCTTGAAGACAACAGATAAATTATCACGTCCTCATTTACGCCTTTATATCCATGATGATTAAATGTGAATATACTCCTTCAGAACACAAAGTAGATTGATCCTCTACTGCTGAATTCTGGATGAACCATTTTGATGACTCCAGACCAAACTTTTTTAAAGCAGAACAATTAAGAATTCAATATTTTAAAGCTCTAAAATTCTTCAGATATTATTGGGATATGCCTCCATCTATTTGAAATGCCACTTATTTGCATTATTTAAATCAGCACTGAAAAAATTTATACTTATTTTTTGTTTTTACTTATTGTCAAACCTTCCACTTTTTAACAAAAACAGGTCAGCCAGTGGCCACTGACAAGCCTATCTTATTTAAGCTAACAGTCAAGACTGGGAATTTTGTACAAATAATACGTAACCATATGTCTCAATAACAAATCTGTTTACTAACAATCATTTTCTTTTCCACAGATCTATTCAAAGCTGTCCAAGCACCCTGAGTGTTGAGTAGACCACAAGACTCTAAACCAATCAATATAATCTGGATACGAGAAAGATGTAAAATTACATTTATAGTACTGATGGATGACCTATCAATGAAGTGAGGGCAAATATCCATTCTTATCTTTCTACTCTTTCATGAACATTCAGCATTACTGGCTATGAGAATTTATTCCCACCTGACGTTCCTGCAAAATTATATTCCAACAAGCAAGGAAATAAACAACCAGGGTCTCTTTCCGATCAGTAGAAGGGACTCCCACAACACTAGCTCCTTCTCTTGAAGGAGAGACTCAGCAAATAAAAGTAAAAAATTTTAGTCTCACTGCTTGCTCCCTTACAGAAGAAACTAAGAAAGTACAGACAAAATCCTGGTATAGAAAGCTTTGTAGAACAGAACATAATTCCAAAGGCTCCAAAGCACAGAGCAGAGGGCTTCAAGCTACTGCAATTCAGAGGAAGGAATTTCTGAGAATCTGAACAGAAACGTTTGCTAATTTTTAGCAATGTGTCAAGAGACTTTATGAAACTTCTGGTCACTATGCAAAAAAGAAAGCACATCAGGTGGGATGTCCAAACTCTTTCAGGAAAATAAACAAACCAAACCCTAACTCAAACAAAAACTCCAAAAGTCCACAGGAGTCCCTGACATGGCTTAGGGTGTAAAAGAATTCAGAATCTTCATTTTGATAAAGTTCTGCTTGTTTCCTTACATATGACAGAAATCAGCTTAACTGGAGAATGAAATATGATCTTATGAATGAGGTGCCAGTTTCATCCGCTACATAACACTACAAAAAGTAGACCTAATGAAAGTTTGTATACACAAAATACATGATACCTGATTCTCACACTGTCCTACTACATAGACATGGAATAATTTATATTTCACACTGTCTCATTTAATCTTTTGGTATAATGACTGTAATCTTCTGCAAGATTACAATACAAATTACTATACTCATATCTCCATTTTTAAGTAAATAAAACTTCTATAACACATTCTTAAATGAATGTTAATGCAATGGTTATAAATTACACATTCTGTCATTTCATTCATTGCCTGCAATGAAATCAGATTATATCTGTTTATATACAAATTATTAATTCTTAATAGTCTTCTTGTGTTAGTCTCCTCTTTGGGAGACTTTTGGGAGGAGGAGAAATGAAGAGAAGCTGGATAACAACTTCAAAGAATCACAGAATGTTAGGGGTTAGAAAGGACCTCGAAAGCTCATCCAGTCCAACCCCCCTGCCAGAGCAGGATCACTTAGAGCAGATCTGTGGTAGTTCTAGGCACAAGATCACACAGGAACACATCCAGGTGGATCTTGAATATCTCCAGAGAGGGAGACTCCACAACCCCCCTGGGCAGCCTGTTCCAGTGTTCTGTCACCCTCACAGGGAAAACATTTATTCCTCATGTTCCCATGGGACTTCCTATGACTCAGCTTCCACCATTGTCCCATTGCCCTGTCACTGGGCATCACCAAGCAGAGCCTGACTCCATCCTCTTGGCACTCACCCTTTACATATTTATAAACATTAATGAGGTCACCCCTCAGGCTCCTCCTCTCCAAACTATACAGACTCAGCTCCTTCTGTCTCTCCTCATAAGGAAGATGTTCCTCTCCTTTAATCATTTTTGTGGCTCTGCACTGGACTCTTTCAAGCAGTTCCCTTAGGTCCTTCTTGAACTGAGGGGCCCAGAACAGGACACAATATTCCAGATGCAGCCTCACAAGGGCAGAGTAGAGGGGAAGGACAACCTCTCTCGACCTACTAACTACACCCCTTCTAATGCACCTCATAATAGCATTGGCCACCTTGGCCACAAGAGCACATTGCTGGCTCATGACCAACCTTCCATCCACTAGGACCCCCAGGGCCTTTTCCCCTTCACTGCTCTCCAACAGCTCAATCCCCAACCTATACTGATCCATGGGGGTGTTCTTTCCCAGGTGCAGGACTCTACACTTGCCCTTGTTGAACTTTCTCCCTGACCAACTCTCCAGCCTGTCTAAGTCTCACTGAACGGCAGCACAATTTTCTGGTGTGTCAGCCACTGTGCCCAGTTTTGTGTCAACAGCAAACTTGCTGACAGTGCACTCTGTGCCCTCATCCAGGTCATTGATGAATATATCAAATAGTACTGGTCCCAGTACTGACCCCTGAGGGACTCCACTAGACACAGGCCTCCAACTAGACTCCATCCCATTGACCACAACTCTCTGACTTCTTTCCTTCAACCAGTTCTCAGTCCACCTTACTACCTGTTCATCCAGACCACACTGGTTCAGTTTAGCTGCAAGGATGCTGTGGGAGACGGTGTCAAATGCTTTACTGAAATCAAGATAAACCACAACTACTGCTCTGCCATCATCTATCCACCTGGTTATGTCCTCATGAAAGGCTATTAGTTTGGTCAGACATGACTTCCCCTTGGTAAAACCATGTTGACTGCTCCTAATGACCCTCTTGTCCTTGATATGCCTAAGGACAGTGCCAAGGGCATGTTGCTTCATTATTTTTCCAGGGACGGAGGTGAAGCTGACCGGTCTATAGTTACCTGGGTCCTCCTTCTTACACGTTTTGAAGACTGGAGTGATATTTGCCCTCCTCCCGTCCCCAGGCACCTCTTCTGTCCTCCATGACTTGCCAAAGATGATGGAGAGTGGTCTCATAATGACCTCTGCCAGCTTCCTCAGCACCTGTGGGTGCATCCCATCAGGACCCATGGATTTATGGATGTTCTGATTGCTTAACTGTTTCCTAACCCCGTCCTCATCAACCAAGCTAAACTCCTGCTTTGTTATGTCTTCCTCTGGGGCCTCAGGGGTCTGGGGGTGCTGAGGACAGTCTTCAGCAGTATAGATGGAGACAAAGAAGGCATTTAGTAACTCGGCTTTCTTTGTATCCTCTGTCACCAAGGCACCCACCTCATTCAGCACTGGGCCTACATTGCCTCCAGTGTTAGTTTTTCCTGCAATGTAGTTGAAGAAGCCCTTTCTGTTGTCCTTGACCTCCTTTGCAAGGTTGAATTTCAAAGAGGCCTTAGCCTTCCTAGTTGCCTCCCTACATCCTCTGACAACTGTCTTATACTCCTCCCATGTGGCCACCTCCTCCTTCCATGATCTGTAGACTCTCTTCTTCCACCTGAGTTTGCTTAGCAGTTCCCTACTTAACCTGGCTCCCTTTCTCAATTGCCTACTTGTTGGAATGCTCTGATCTTGAACTTAAAGGGTAAGAAAAAGTTTACTTACCTATAACTGTAGTTTTGAGTTTTGCTCTGGCAGATTCACACTCTTGGGATGTGTGTGTCTGCTGCTGTGGTCTTGTAATGAACTTTTTTTTCAAAAAAGGCCCACAGCATCCAAATGCCCCCTAACTGATCCAATTATTGGAAATAAAGTTATTACAGCTTCACTTCTTTCTCATTCAAAGAATCTACAGTAAGATTCTAAAGTGGGTAAAATGACTCCTCAGAGACTAAGTATATACGGGAAGGAAAAATCACAGAAATTAGCAGGTTTCTCTTATTTAAAAAATCTTTATAAAGCTTTTATGTTTAAAAAAAAATTGACAATTAACCTCCTAATGAAACAGTTAGTGATTAATGATTTCATGACTCTTCTCACAAAGTCCAGAGCATAGTACCTTTTACAAGTAAAAGTAGAACACTTTAATCTGTTTGTGATGGTTTTAAGACTGTCTTTTTAATTTTTCTTCACAAAGTTCGAGCAGAGAAAGTGAAAGAATGTAAATAAATCACTATTGGGTGTAAGAAAGCAAAGTAATGATTATTCTAAACACTTCCATTGGAGAGAGAGAAATGTTTAAGAATCACTATTCAAAACAAAGTCATTGGTCTCAGCTTGCTCGGCTTCTTTCTGCTTCTCCTTCTGCCTTTGGAAGATAACACTCACACCCCCCCCCCCACCCGCATACTGACCTTGACAAGCTAAGTCTAACAACCTCTTTGCTTCTTGACTCTCTGCCTTCTGCCAGGGGGGTATGGGGGGGGAGTCATTCTGGCTGGGGGGAGGCCCCTTGGGGAAGGCCCCTTCGGGGGAAGCCAGGGGGCTTGGTTGTGCTTTTCTGTTGATTGTACATATTTGTAAATGTTGTGAATAGTGTATATTTGTACATATTCATTGCATTTCATCATAGCTTGCAGATTTGCTTGTAAATACAGCTTGCATTTGCTTCCAGACTGAGCTAGCCTGGTTATTGTCAGTGTGGGACAGGGATTTCAGCTCTCACACTGTTACACTGTTAAAAATATATGTGCATTATAGAAGCGCCTTTGAAGTAGTCTAAAATCTAAGCAGTCTATGCATGGAGGAGCTTGAATTAAAATTTAGCAAATCTGAATAAAATAAAAAGCTAAAGCAATTTGAAAAGAGTCTCTGAAAAAATAAAAGGGTTGCTTTCTGCTTTTTCAATTAATTTTCAAGGCTATCTTCCCTTTTCCCCTTTGTAGAAGACTCAGAGCTCCGTTTAACATTAATATCTTATATATCAACACGACATGACACATGAGTTACGGCAAAGAACTGAAGTTACCAAAATGAAATTTCTCCCTCAACACCTCTACTACCATGGGAAAAAAAGATTCCCCAGAACAGAAATTCCTGGGACATATTTTTCTAGAACTGAAAATTTATAAAACTAAATTTTTAAACCCAGAAATTTCCTGTCATTTCTTGGAGTAATCATAGTCTACTTCAGAACATGAAGTAAATACACCTCCAGTTAAGTGAACAAAATAGGTTCAGAATATGGACCTCTGCTTGTTTCAAAAGCATTTAAGGACACCAAGTAGTACAGGAAATGTGACTGCTGACAGTGATTAGAAGACAGTATATGTGAAGTTTCATTATTTCTCATTTCTTCAGAAAGGTATCCTGATGTACCTAAACAGAGGATGGTTCACTTGTTGCTGACTTGTGGAAAAAGATAATCCCTTTCTGTATTAACCCATCTGAATCACTCTTTTTCCATTCAGTCTGAGTCTTGATAAACAATATCTGGATCTATCTGCAATATTACACATCCTTTCAAAAAAGACAGTATGTTCTAGCATTGGTTGACAACTTTTATCTGAAGAGGATTTAGAGGCCATTGTGAGGCAGGCAATGGGAATGGAAAACCTGAAGCTCTTCACGTTCCATGGACTTGTTTATTCTAAGACCATTAAACATAATAGATGCATTAGAATGTAACTTTCAGTACTGAGTGCCTTGATCTCCAAAATAGAATCATAGAATCATAGAATCATCGAATCAGTCAGGGTTGGAAGGGACCACAAGGATCATCTAGTTCCAACCCCCCTGCCATGGGCAGGGACACCTCACACTAGATCAGGCTGGCCAGAGCCTCATCCAGCCTGGCCTTAAACACCTCCAGGGATGGGGCCTCAACCACCTCCCTGGACAACCCATTCCAGGCTCTCACCACTCTCATGGGGAAGAACTTCTTCCTCACTTCCAGCCTGAATCTCCCCACTTCCAGCTTTATTCCATTCCCCCCAGTCCTGTCACTACCTGATAGCCTAAAAAGTCCCTCCCCAGCTTTCCTGTAGCCCCCTTCAGATACTGGAAGGCCACAAGAAGGTCACCTTGAAGCCTTCTCTTCTCCAGGTTGAACAGCCCCAACTCTTTCAGTCTGTCCTCATAGGAGAGGTGCTCCAGCCCTCTGCTCATCCTGGTGGCCCTTCTCTGGACACCTTCCAGCATGTCCATATCCCTCTTGTAATAGGGGCTCCAGAACTGGATGCAGTACTCCAGGTGGGGTCTCCCCAGAGCTGAGTAGAGGGGGAGAATCACCTCCCTTGACCTCCCTTGATCTCCAATTATTCCTTTCATTAACAGATACAGACAAATTACTTGCAAAATTAATCAATACAGAGAGGCTTTCTTGATGGAAAAGGTAGGAAAAGTAGATAGATGATGGACTCTCATCCTTGCAACACAGAGAACAAAGATGAAACTGACTTTGTTGAAATAGACCAAAAGGATAGAAATATAAAAGTAGAGCTCTGAAAAACACTCAGATATGAAGGCAAAAGGTCTATATAATAAAATCTCTCCTTATGTATATCTGATATATATTAGGTCAAATCTGCCAGGTCTTTGCACTAAGAATTCCTTTTTCAAAAAGCAAAAGCATGACAATCAGGTTCCAGAAAGATATGCTGCTTTTCAAAGAAGGCAGCACTTCTGCAGAACCCTGTGTTAGTTCCACCTCTGGAAGGGAGACTATATTTGGTGGAAGCTATTTTAACAGTTATTGTTTAACAGTTTTGTTAGAATTAGGAATTTATTACAGAAAGTAATATAAATTCCAAAGAACTCCAATCTCTATTTCTCACCTGTGCCAAATAATATAAAGGAACCTTGGCATAAAAAAAAAAAAATACCTGGACATTGCCTTAGGTAAGTGTAGTAGTTGTATCATTTTTAGCAAGAATCTCCCCAAAAAACATCTCTGCCTCTCCTCTGGAATAAACAGTTTCACTGCACTACTGGTTCCCAACCTCAGAAAAAACATGCCATATTCATCCAAAGCCTTACTGTTAAAAAAGAAGCATCTGAAAATCCCTGAGGAAGCATAGTACTGTAGAGATTTCATGTCTAAAAGGACAGAAGAGATCACTAGTTTTCTATCAAAACTTGCGAGTACAATTCTACTCAAAGTAATTTATGGAAGGCAACAACACTTGCCTACACAGAAAATGTAGAGCAACTGTAATATACATTCCCATGCCTCAATTACATAAGCAGCAAAGATGCTTTCATGCAATTTTAGCATGCATTAGTATCTAGAGTAAATTACTAGAGGGATGCTTGCTATGTACAGCATCAGGTAGCACTGTATGTTCCTGTTCTAATTAGACCCAGTACACACTACAATCACACTATTTTCTTGCCATAATGTGAATTGAAGTTGCAGTATATGCACTAAAATGCACAAATGCCAGGCTTTTGCATAAATGCAGTAAGCAACTGCACAAAAAAAAAAAAGAATCACATATTTTGGAGTCACTGGATATATTTCTAACAGAAATATTCCCATAAGAACAATAGAGGAAGCTTCCTCCTGCAGTCAAAAGGCAACAAGTAGAAAAATCCCAGTGTATCAACTTATAGACAAACTTACAAGCAATGGCAAAAGAGTTACCAAATAATAGGAATCATATTTCTCTAACGTGATAACTTTTCTGGAAATCTGTCCCAAGACTGCTACAAATCCTTCTACTCAATACTATTCATTCATGGCTTGTGGAAGATGTGTTGCCATAGAAGTTTGTCTCACACAGATGCTGCTCTACTCCCCTTTCAGTGACAGTCTGCTCCTGCAACAGTACGTTGCAGTTCAGAGACCACTTGGGTGCCCACACCTGTGCCATCTCAAGGCTGTAGATACCAGCCTCACAACTGAGCCTGCACAGAGGTGCAGCAGCAGTCACCCAGAATACTGGGGGCACTTTCTGTTCTGTGACCGCCACAATGCTATGCACAGATGCCCCAAGAATGACTCAACTTAACTGGAG
Organism: Indicator indicator; assembly: GCF_027791375.1. Taxonomy (NCBI): domain Eukaryota; kingdom Metazoa; phylum Chordata; class Aves; order Piciformes; family Indicatoridae; genus Indicator; species Indicator indicator. The sequence goes on along the minus strand of NW_026539079.1, from coordinate 59,770 downwards.
TCCCAATGTGCCTGTGCCATCACACAAGCAGTGCATGATCCACCCTGTTATGGGACCACCTCTACCAACAGCCCCTAGGTGGGTGGGATGCCACTGGAACTCAGTGGTGATACTTTTCTCCTCTTACCTCTGATCTTACTTCACTTCTCTCTCCATTCTTCTCTCTCTCTGGCATGTACTAGGTAATTGCCTTGCCTGTCTTAAGAGTCACTATATGATCAAAGTCATCTGCATGAACATGTAATTAATAAATCTGTAATCATCCAGACACTTCACTGTCAGTTTTCCTTACCTCACTCCTTAGGCTCCTTAGGCTGAAACCTTAGCAGCTAAAGTGAAAAGAGCTGCTGTCCAGCATAAGGGCAATTTACCACCAGTGAATAAATGGTGATCATTTGTCCCAAAATAAGACAGCAACTCTTACACCTGATCCATAGCAATCTCAAGAAATCAGGTAGGACTGAGATCTGGCAGAAGATACAGGGAAGCATAAGTTTGGAAAGCTTATTTGATAAGACAGTTATTGAGCAGTGATTAAAGGGAGAGATCGCGTTCTATAAAAATCATTCCTTTCCCTAAAAGAAACAAATTGGAGTCTGCCCATGGCTATGTAATTACGGTAAACAAACTTCACAAGTTATGTTCAACATCTCCTGAAAGCCAGAACAAAAGAGAAGGAGTGTTTTACTCTTGCTCTAAGTGCTTGATGACTGCTGTATGCCATCAAAAATGCTGCCCCTCAGTTAAAATGTGCTGGAGAATCTACTCGGTGTGAGGATATAAAAGTAGCTTTTTAAGTAGTAGGAGACAAAAGACAAGCTCTTCATAATTAAATTTAAAATTAGTAGAAGAGACTTAAGCAAAGTAACAAATTCTGCAATTCCATTAAATCAAAATTAAAGACAGCAGGGACCTCTTTTGAGATGAGCACCTATTTTCTCTATATATTCACAATGTTTTCTAAGAAGACTTGATTTAGATACCAAATAAGAAATACCTAAAAAGTTAAACCTTTTTGTAATTGCAACAAGAACAATCACACACACACAAACACAACTTTTTCTCTCAGTCCAGGCATCTTTAAAAACAGAAAACAAAAATTAATCTTTGAATAGGGAGAAAACTTGTGCGCTCTCTGCTGGTTAAAGACCCAAACTACAGGTAAATTTAATTGTCTCCATGCAGGTATATTCAAAATTGACCATTTTCCCCATGAACTTCCAAAACCAGAATCTGCACTGTCTTCCAGAAAAAAAAGAAATGGGGAAAGAAAAAAAGAAAGGGGGAGAGAGAATAAATAAATAGATAAAAATCAAAGAGCATATATTGAATGAAATCAGTTAAGACCACCAGTACAGCTACTCTTAAAGAGCAAACATTTCAGAGGCTCATCTGGTACTGTGCTAGAGACCTTATAGATATTTGGTAGTTCTCTAAAATTTGTAATGTCCACATAGTAATGAATATCCAGTTGAACAAACTTTGGAGATGATAAAGCAATACATATTACCCAATCATTACATTGCCTTAAAAAATATAGATGTGATTTTAGTCTAACACCTCCTTCACATTAGGTTCAATTTGGGATATGAATAGAAATGGCTTTTCTTAAATTAGGCAATGTATTAAAAAAATTTACTTATGGTACCACTGAGATTTCAGAAACAATAAACAACATTAATTGTACTTCATTCAATCTCACATTTCAAAATAAGAGTAGCTTAAAAAGAATTTTGAAAAATAAAAACTTCACTTTCCATCCATTAAGATCACAAATAAAGAATATCAGATATTTAAAATATGCATATATATGACAGATCACAGTTCTTTGTTGGAGGGTAATGGAGATGAATCTTGTAGAACCACCTACACTAAATAAATAGAACTGAACTACATGACAATGACAGGAAGGTTTTTTATATATCCATAGGATTTATAAGCATATATACATATTTATATAATATATAGTGTATACACACAATCCTTTTACCTTTATCTTGCACTTCTTTTGAAAATCGCTCCCTTTCAATAGCTGATTCACGTTCTATCCGCTCAATTTCAGCCAATGCATCCAATTCTACTTCATCATATGACGTTATAGTTCCTTGTTGCGAAACCTGTTGCTGTGTCTGTACCACAGGAGTTTGAGGTTGTTTTGCAGTAACTGAAGCGTTCTGTTGTAAAACAGGCACTTGTTGTGCCTGAAGGAAAGCTGTTTGCTCATGCTGCGGCAAACACTGAGCAGCGTTTAGTGAGCGGTTGACGTCCTGTGGAGTAATGGGTATTTTAGAAGTCTGTCCTGGGTACTGCACATTAAAAGGAATATCACCCTCTGACACGCTGCTGTTTTCCAAAACAGAAAGCATATCATCGTGCTGGTCCGTATCCGAAGATCTTACACGAGAGAGTCTTAATGTAAGCTTAGTGGAGTCCTTGGAAGGAGAACTAATGATATCATACATTGCAGCTTTTTCAGTCTGGTCTTTTTCATCCTTGCCTAACTTCATTTTCTTTTGTTTCTTTTGCTTTCTTTCTGGAGAATCTAACAATATGTCTGGGGGAACATCTCTAGGTGATGAATAAGGTGGAGGCTGAGATTGTTGGATTAAAGGTTGTCTTGATCCTAGAATAATAATTCAGAAAAACTGAACAGTTATGTTGTTCCACATTTATATAAAAAACACACTAAATATAACCTGCATAACTTTAATATGTATTTGTACATATATCTGTGTTCATAAAGTGAGATTGGCAGGAAGCACATCATTCCTAGATCAAGATGTAATCTGGATAGTTGCAGTGTATTTCCCAGGAATTTTAGCCATGCACTACAGGTAGAGAAGGAATCATTTCAGAGAAAATGGAATAGAACAGCCATTAAAAAAAAAAACAAAACAAAAAATAGTACCTGCAGGTTCAGAATACCAACTATTAGAAAACAGTCAATGAATATAAGTTGACTATAGAAAAAGGAACTATCAAAAAGATTCTTAATACAGTCCAGGGACTTAGTGATCAGCGTACAGGTATTAGCCTCCTTATGTTTGATCCTATCAGTGCATTTTCAATTTTTATTTTTTTTTTTAAATCTTAGGTGAACTGATTCCAACTTCCCCCACTCATTACTAACACCCACTAATTATCTTATAGCATTTTTCTATCATTCCCTGCCTTATCTCTCCCCCCCCCTTTTTTTAAACATAAATTTTTACTTCTACATGCACCCAATTTCAGGCTTTGAATATATCTAGATACATTTTCAAAAGAGGACATTTTTATTAAAAACATTCTCCAATTAATTACATGAATTTTTTGTTCCTAAAATTAAACTGGCTTCCCATAACTCTTAGCCCATGAAAAGCTTTGAAAAATAAAACTTTTCAACTTGTCCCAATTATAATTTTGAGCTATAATTTTTGCTCCCCCCCCCCCCCCCCCCCCCCCCGGGAGTATTTCTAAGCCTGTTGCTGGAACAATACAGCCAGACTCCTTTTGTTAAAGTAAACGTTTATCTGATCCCATTCATCCACTGGGGAATGCTGATCTTCAGAAAGCAGTGACTGAGATTTTTAGTCATTCTGGTTTAGGTCATCGTAGGTCAATACTTCTAACAACACTGAAAAACTAATTAGAATACAAGCCTCCATGTGCTTCATTCAAGATACACCACTAAACAAGAAAGCAACTTTATTCTGAAACTTAAATTTCTATTACACATTTTCAGAAATATTAAGAACCATTAAGCAATGTACTGACCTGTAGATGAAAAAAAGAATGGATACCTCTAGCAAAGCTTCAGTGCACACGAAAGATGAACCTTTACCAATGACTTCTTTGCACAGACTACTGTACTTATTTTCTCTCCCTAGTACATACTGTGAAAAATCTTATGTATGTAGAGTGGGGTATAAAATGGGTTTATCTTACTCATTCTTGATCATCAGCAACAGCTTTATATTCTGCCAATAAAATCCACAATATTGGGAAGCTCTGTTTTGACTCATCCTGATTCTCGAGATCTTTTCACTATTCCATTTCTCCTCATAAAATTAGACACCACACTCAATCAACTAGTACTGAAGACCTGTCTACACCCTATGAAGATCTTTTACTTGCCTTCCACCAGATTCCTATTCTTGTGATGCCCCCTCCACACATACTTCTAATCACTGCCTCTTTAGACAATAATTCACAAGATTGTCTCACTGTAACATATAGCAGAAACGGTTAGCTACTAATTTCTTTTAAGGTAATAAATACCACTCACTGGAAATACTGGCTGCATTTTTATTTCTACATATATTAGAGGCAGCTCAAAACTTTTTAAAGAGATCTTACTGACATTTTACTCTTGAATTATCTCTTAAATAAATACTTCTAAACTTGCAACAATGGAACATTTGCTGTTTTTCAGTTACACTTCGAATACAGAACACAGATTTGATTCTCCTTTATCCTAAACTTTTAAGTAAATTTGACAAGATTGTTGTGATTTGTATTCATTGTTTTTCATGATGAAAAATAAGAGTGCAGCATCAGATAAGGTGGTTCTTTCTATCTTTAGGTAGACTTCAGGAAGTCAGAAGGATTTCAAGTGCATTCCATTGAATATACTTAGAATCAAGTAAATGAAAAAAAAAAAAGTAGCTTTCCTTCTCCTAAGCAGCACTACAAATAGCTATTCAAAAGTATCCTCCTCCTGAAGGAAATTCCTGAAAACTGTTGATAGTAGAGCATATAAGTTGCATTTTAATAGTACATCTTCTGGCAATAATTTCACGTTTCCTATATGGCTAATGATGGCTAAGCCTCTGGCAACAAAGGGGCTTAGAAGCTACAATATCTATGTACTGAGGTGAAAATAAATTGAAAAAGATGAAGCATTCTATAACAGTTCTGTTCTACTACAGACATAACAGTTTTGAACATATACCACATTCTGTTGGGCGCTTAGACTTCAGACAAAACATTACCCATGATACAGAGAGTTGTGCCTACTACTGCTGGAGTCAGTCTGAAATATTTCCTATGGGAGAAGGCTTGAGCCATCATACATCCAAGAACAAAGCTCTTAGAAGACTTGCTGATAACAGAAGAAACATTTTTATGGATAAAACACAGACACAGACAGGTTTGATCCCATTTGCTGAACCTGTAGAGATTCCATGGTTGAAAAGGTCTGTTCTACAATATGCTGTCAACATAGTAAGTTGCACAATGATCTTTGGAAATTATCTTTCAAAATGAATGAAATTTCAGAATATTTTTTGAACAGAGAAATATGTAGACAGATTTTGAGTGTAAATCTAAGTCTATGCAGTAATTCAGGAAAAAATAACTGATTTTCTGCAGTTGATTTTCTATAATATCAGTAAAAAAACTTTGTCCAAACTCATTTTGTATGGCAGGAATATGTAAAACTTGTGAGATAAAAAGAGATTTGCCACTGATTTTGGAAGGTCACTGTATCACTACTGAACAGGAAATACTGATGGCCATCCAGATAATGCCAAATGTAGCTGTGAAGCAGGTAAAATCATAGCAAGGCAGGCCGCTACAGAGAACAAATACACTCCGTAATCTTTCAGTAACAGTGATCCTGACCACTCATGATAATTTTGGGACTTGTTATCCATAGTAAATAGTTTTCTTACTGATTCCTAGTGATAGATGGCACTCAGTATGAAAAACATTTTATCAGCTACTGTCTACCATACCAATTTGTAAACACCATTTTTTCCTGTGACTCTTACCAACTTCTTATCATATCCTTTACAATGCAAGCAGCTATAACATGCATCACATTGACAGTAACTTAGCCTTCTTAAAAATGTAAAGTTTCAAAAACACTTCTTGTTTGTTTACCATGGAACAGCTTCACTTGTTCATTGTACATCAGTAACTTGGGTAACCACCACAAACTTCTGTCCAGGACACTGCACACATTACTAACATCTAAAACTTACTAGTTGCTGTCTGCACACTTTCTAATTATGCCACAATACTCTGCATGAAGCCATAAGAGAAACCCCTCCTTACCCTCTAAGATACCTTTACAGAATAGGTAAGAGGCCCTGGGTATGGTTTATAAACTGGCAACGTGAATCTATTATCACCAAAGAGCAGCTACATTCATATATGACAGCAGTAACATACAAGCACATCTACAGTACTTTTCTGACTGCTTTTAAATCTTCAGATAGAGTTGTATCTATAATTTAGTACAGTACAACATCAAGATAAATGCAGACCTATAACAATTCAGTTTTAAAAAAAAGATAATTAAAAGATCAAAAATTATTACTTATGTAAAAATATAAAGAACCTGTGCCGTTCAGTCTGTAGAAGATTCGATTAGTGCAAGATACAGTAACATTCTTTGATATAGGATTTCCTTTTTAAAAAAATAAATAAAAGGATATGAATTGGTTTTCCTTGCTCATGGAAAAGAAGTCAAGAAGTATCAAGCAATAAAAATTATTCAGGCTAAGTATTAGAAGAAAAGCTTTCGAGCACTAGCAATTTGAACAGGTTGCATGGCAAGAGTAAGGAAACTCCATTACTGACATTTTAATAACAACAAAAAAAATAGATGGAAGTTATTGGGAGTTATACTGGCACAGCTCATCCTACATGAGAGAAAGAAGATAGGAAGCCCTCAAGACCTTTCCTTCTGTATTCTCCAAAAATCACAGAATCTTCCTCTGGAAATCTTTCCAAGTTTTGTACTAAAGAAATTATTACTTATTTTGATTAAGAGACTATATTGGCATAATTTAAACTTCAAACTTAATTGGATAGCATAGGAGACAAAGAAAAACACACATTCGTGTGGCATTTTTGGATTTACAGCCCAGAAAGCCAACCGTATCCTGGGCTGCATCAAAAGAAGTATGGCCAGCAGTTTGAGGGAGGGGATTCTTCTCTGCTCCACTCTGGTGACACCTCACCCGGAGTATTGTGTCCAGCTCTGAAGCCCCCAACACAGGAAGAACATGGTGCAGGTCCAGAGGAAGCCACAAAGATGATCTGAGGGCTGGAGCATCTTTCTTATGAAGACAGGGGGAGAAAGCTGGGATCGTTCAGACTGGAAAAGAGAAGGATCTGGGGAGACCTTATAGCATCCTTCCAGTATTTGAAGGTGGCCTAAAGGATTGCTGGAGAGGGACTTTTCACAAAGGCATGTAGTGCGAGGATGAGGAGTAGTGGCTTTAAGCTGAAAGAGGGTAGGCTTTGTAGTGACAGGAGTTACAGGATGAGGGTAATGTCTTCAAACTATCATGAAAAACCTCAGCTTTGGCTGTTCCATCATAGAATTGATGTATTCAGAAGATTCATCATATAAAAAGTTAAGACTTAAAGAAAGAAACAATAATGAATGTTTGTTTTGGCCCAGTCAGCAGGGGTTTATGAAAGGCAGTTGCTGCCTGACTAACCTGATCTCCTTCGACAATAAGGTGACCCACATAGTGGATGAGGGAAGGGCCGTGGACATTGTCTACCTGGACTTTAGTAAAGCCTTTGACACTGTCTCCCACAGCATTCTCCTTCAGAAACTCATGGCACAAGGCTTGGATCAGTGACCTCTGCACTGGGTAAAAAGCTGGCTGGATGGCTGTGCCCAAAGAGTGGTGGTGAATGGAGCTAAATCTGGCTGGCACCCAGTCACCAGTGGTGTCCCCCAGGGTTCAGTACTGGGGCCTGTCCTCTTTAATATCTTTATCCATGATCTGGATGAGGGGATTGAGTGCACTCTCAGTATGTTTGCAGATAACACCAAGCTGGGTGGCTGTGTCGATCCCTTAGAGGGTAGGGAAGCCTTACAGTGGGATCCAGACAGGTTAGACGGATGGGCTGAGGTTAATTGTATGAAGTTCAACAAGGCCAAGTGCCAGGTCCTACAACTGGGTCACAACCACCCCATGGTAAGCTACAGACTTGGGGATGTGTGGTTGGAAAGCTGCGACTCGGAGAGGGACCTGGGGGTGTTGGTTGGCAGTCAACTGAACATGAGTCAGCAGTGCCCAGGTAGCCAAGAAAGCCAATGGCATCCTGGCTTGGATTAGAAACACCGTGGCCAGCAGGAACAGGGAGGTGATCATCCCCCTGTACTCAGCACTGGTGAAGACACACCTTGACTATTGTGTTCAGTTCTGGGCCCCTCACTGTAGGAAAGACATTGAGGGGCTGGAACATGTCCAGAGAAGGGCAACGAGGCTGGTGAAGGGCCTGGAGCACCTGGCCTACGAGGAGTGCCTGAGGGAGCTGGGGGTGTTCAGTCTGGAGAAGAGGAGGCTGAGAGGAGACCTCATTGCTCTCTACAACTACCTGAAAGGAAGTTGGAGCGAGGAGGGGTCCAGCCTCTCTTCCTTGGTGTCAAGCGACAGGACCAGAGGAAATGGTTCCAAGCTGCACCAGGGGAGGTTCAGGCTGGATGTTAGGAAATATTTCTTCACAGAGAAGGTTCTCAAACATTGGAATGGGCTGCCCAAGGTATGATGGAGTCACCATCCCTGGGGGTCTTCATGCAGTTTGTGGATCTGGCACTTAGGGACACGGTTTATTGTTGACCCTTCAGTGCTGGGTGAAGGGTTGGACTGGATGATCTTTGAGGTCTCTCCCAGACAGATGTATTCTGTGATGTCTTTGAATAAATTTCTTCTACCTTTTTTTTTTAAGGGAAGAGGGCAAGGTGATAATTATTTTTAACAAGTTCTTTTGAGAATACTGAAGTCTGTACTACAGATTTGAGAAGCTTCCTAATTCTTCTTGCCACCTCCACTATACATTCAAAGGCAAAGTGCAGAAGAATCTCTCTGGAGAAGTCCTATACTTTTATTTTCTTAGGGATTTAATCTTTCCAATTTATTCAGAAAATGAGGTTCCTATTAACCATTTCTGGAGGGAATAAAAGTTATTTTTGGAAAAAGAGTGCCAAATTACATAGTTTCACAAGGGTTGTTATTATTCCTTACAGATATTTCTCCCAGGAATTTAGGAAACTGTATGGAAACAGGACAGTAAATGTATGAACTCTTCTCTTTGTAAAGCAATGGATTTGTGGATGGCTTTTTTATTCTAAGATTCTAGAGAAATGGGAATGTAGAATGAATGGATAAAGGATTTTGATGAGGAATTGATCTTGGGTAATGGATCCCACAGAATATTTAATGAGCTCAACAGAAGGAAAATATTTCATGTTAATTCTTCATACATGGAAATGAGTTTTCTATTAAAGCAGATGATAAGATGAAAGCAGAGCCAATATTTGGTTTACATATCTAGAAATATAAAATTTACATTAAAAAGAATGGATAAAGACCAATCTAGAACTTCTGGATAAAACTTGAGCTGCTCTGATAACTTTACTGAAGCAAAAGTGAGGCAAAAATTTCTGTAACAGAGAAATTTTACTTCATTAATTGAATCACCAGCCAAAAGAACAAATACAACTTCTGCCATCTCTCAAATATTTGCCTCAGTTGCAAAAAAAGATTTATTCCTCATTTAGATTCTGTCAATCAGACAGCTATCATTTAGTCTTAAAGTAATTCAAGGCTGTACAATTGCACTCTCCAAGTCTGCAGAAGTCCTTGCTACTTCCATATAAAAAGTACAGAAATGCAGTCTGTACCTTTGATAATTGCCTCACATTTCTATGTTATGTAAGAAAGCTTAGATATTATAACATTCCTTCCAGTGATCTTTCTCTGGACTGATGATGTCTATTGCCATTATTTTTGTCCTCCCAAGCAAATGATTAAATATTTTGCTAATTTTCTTTATCAAAGTTTGTGACTTGTCAACCAAACTTTCAAAGACTACTGAGTGTAGATACTTGCTGTTTGTTTATCACTGGAAATTTTATCAGCATAACTACTTGCTTTCCCTCCATATGCCAGGCCAAAAACTCACTGTCAGGGATCACATATTCTAAGTAACACCGTAATTATGCGCTTCTCTTTAATGCATTTCTGAAATGCAAAATTAGAGGAAGTAAATGTCTGGCAAGATTTTTGCAGCATCAAGAACTGGTTCTCTCAATCAGGGTTCATTAATCTCCAAGAAGGCAAAATGGTATCACCATTAGTAACAGCATTTCAGTTGTGTGCTTTATCAATGAGAAAAGTAAAGCTAACATACAGGGAAATAAATCAATAATCTCCTCATATTTCAGTTCCTCTAACACTGAAATGTTATAATCTGAACTGTAAAATCAGAATGTTTTCAGAAATAATCTGAAAAGGTATCCCCTTCAAAACAGGTTCAATCAATTGAAACAACAGCAACTTGAACAAAAAAAGAAAAAAAACCAAAACAAAAAGAAATATTCTTCTGGCTGAGTGGTAATCATATATATGAGTGGAAGTAGCTCAGATTCACAATGTATTTTGTGTGCCAAGTTAAAAAACAACCACCACCTTTATTCTTTGCCATTTACACAAGTCTTACATGTCCTTTAGCAAAAGACCTCCTAAAATACTGATGCTGCTGGCATGCTATACAAGTACTTCTCACTTGCGTTTGAGCCACGCTTCTTCTATCACTGTTCAACACAGTATATGCCTACAGAAGATGAACCACAGAGATCATTTATCAGTCACAGGATCATAGGATAATTCAGTTAAGAAGGGACCTTGGGTGGTCTTCAATCAATCCTCATGCTCGAAGCAGCGGGAATGTGTGTGCTTGCAGCCTAGAAGGCAAATCACATCCTGGGCTGCATCCAAAGCAGCATTGCCAGCAGATCCAGAGAGGTGATTCTGCCACCCTGCTCTGGTGAGACCTCACCTGGAGTACTGTGTACAGGTCTGGAGCCCTCAATATAGGAAGGACACGGACCTGATGGAGCGGGTCCAGAGGAAGGCCATGAGAATGATCAAGGGGTTGGAGCAGCTCTGCTATGAGGACAGGCTGAGGGAACTGGGGGTGTTCAGCCTGGAAAAGAGGAGGCTCCTTGGAGAGCTAATAGCAGCCTGCCAGTACCTGTCTGTTTACAAAGGCCTGCAGTGACAGGACAAGGGGCAATGGCTTTAAGCTGGAGAAGAGCAGATTTAGACTGGATGTTAGGAACAAGTCCTTTACTATGAGGGTAGTGGAACACTGGAACAGGTTGCCCAGGGAGGTGGTTGAGGCCCCATCCCTGGAGATAGTCAAGGTGAGGCTCGACGAGGCCCTGGGCAGCCTGATCTAGTTGGGGATGTCCCTGCTGACTGCGGGGCAGTTGGACTGGATGACCTTTGGAGGTCCTTTCCAGCACAGACCATTCTATGATTCTAATGAATTATTTTCTTAGCTGCCAGTTCACCCTATTCCTTCTCCACAACTAAGGCTTTCAGCCTTCATTTATGCTATATTGTGTTCATTGATCTGCTTTTAATTTCATGTTCTGATGATCACGATCAAGACAAGCACTGCATGTTAAAACACTTTTGAGCTAGTGAAGAGTTCAATACTCGTAATGCTGCCTTTAAACCATTTCTTATGTAGAGCAACTGAAATCATTCTTATAAAGAATTTAATCCTCATATTAAAAAGAATTCAAAATTCTTCTATCCTCCACGAATTTGAGCTTTGTTTTGAAGTATTATTTGTCAATTTTTGGACCTACAGAAATTTCTTCTGGATTTGGGATCAAAATAATTTTGTATCCAAAACTCAATGACATACTCTTTAGCACTATTGAAATAAAGAATTCAGGAGAACTCATTAAATATCTCTTTAAAATGTCTGTTCTTTAAAATTGAGGGGAAAAAATACATTGATATATATGACTACCTTTAAGGGTTCCATCACTTCCAGCTGGAGAGCAGACTGACTGTGGTGACCTCAAGGAAAAAGATGCAGCATTCCTTATTGAAGGATCTCCATCCTAAAGTGACAATGATGAAAAAATATTATGAACATGATCACTTGATAAAATAAAGACTGAAATTAGTACACATACTGATAAAATGGATTGGATGAAAAAGTACACAACAAATATTAGAAAAATATTTATATAAAAATCTTTGCAATTTAGACTGCTATTAGACTACTATATAGGCAACATTCCAGAGCACAGTTTTATGAAGAATCTAGAACCAGATTATGCACATGGAAATAAACATGTATATGTCTTCTAGCTAAATAAGCACTTTTGGTTGAAATTAAGATTCCATTTAGAATTTTTTTGTTACATACACTCATAGTTAAAGAACTGAAAAGCAAAAAGATTAAATCTACACAATATCAACTGAAAGAAACGGAGTATTTTTTGTAAAATGAACTCACTATTTTTTCACTTAACATACCCCTTAAAGTTTATTAGAATGCCTTATTACTTTTTCAGTTAAGCAAACTAGCACTTTGCATTTACAACCTCCAGCATACATCAGGACTGAACAAAATTTGTAGCACTCCCATTGCAGCATCTGAGAGATATAGTAGCTACACACTCCCTCTGACAATGGCCAAACAGCCAATTTCCATATGCATAGCAGTAGACTACCTACTCTACACATTACAACTTGTGAAGGCATAGTTCACTCTGCTTAGGGAAAGGGAAAAAAACGTTTGACATTTATGGAATGAAGGTGCTTACAAGGTAAAGAATATAAATCTGTAAGATACCAGATTTCATCAGTTTCACCATCCATGGACACTTACAAAAAAGTTCTATTACCTTTTTCTTCCTCCCTCCCACAGCAAAATTAATCTAAAACTCATGCCGTGCTATTAATTATACTTATTGTTGCAAAGCAACAATGCTTGCAAGATTTGTTGCCTCACATGAGTAGAGTTTTACGTGCACAGAAATCTAATAGTAATATTTGATACAATAAAAGTAAATATATCTTAAAGGTACATGTGTTTTATAGCAAGTCAAAATGAATTAATTTCTGGATGTATAAGTCAATTGTTTATTTAATACATTGAAATTACAGAGCAAAATTTTTCAAAACTGGCTTATCTTTCACAGGCTCACAGGCTCACAGGATGTTAGGGATTGGAAGGGGCCTCTAAGGATCATTGAGTTCAACCCCCCCTGCCAGATCAGGACCATAGAATCCAGCACAGGTCACACAGGAACAAGATGCAACTGAGCAGAGCCTGTCCCTGTCCCTTCCTTCGTGACCCCCAGCCCTCAGATATTTATAAACATTTATTAAATCCCCTCTCAGTCTTCTCCTCTCCAGACTACAAAGCCCCAGGGCTCTCAGCCTCTCCTCCCCAGGCAGTGCTCCAGTCCCTCAATCATCCTGGTAGCTCTCTGTTGGACTCTCTCCAGCAGATCCCTGTCCCTCTTGAACTGGGGAGCCCAAAACTGGACACAATATTCCAGGTGAGGTCTCACCAGGGCAGTGTAGAGGGGGAGGAGAACCTCCCTTGATCTGCTGGACACCCTCCTCTGAATGCACCCCAGGACCCCATTGGCCTTCTTGGCCCCCAGGGCACATTGCTGTCCCATGGATAACTTGTTATCCACCAGGACTCCCAGGTCCTTCTCCACAAAGCTGCTCTCCAGCAGATCGACTCCTAACCTGTACTGGTGCAGTTTATTCTTCCTTCCCAGGTGCAGGACTCTGCACTTATCCTTGCTGAACTTCCTTAGGTTCCTCTCTGCCCAGCTCTCAGTCTGTCCAGGTCTCACTGAATGGCTGCACAGCCTTCAGGTGTCTCAGTCAAGCCTTCCAGTTTGGTATCATCAGCAAACCTGCAGAGCAGACTCTGTCTGTCTGTCTGTCTGACCCTCATCAATGGCATTGATGAAGATGTTGAACAGGACTGCACCCAGCACTGATCCCTGGGGGACTCCATTAGTTACAGCTCTCCAGCTGAACTTGGCACCATTGACCACCACTCTTTGCACTCTATTTTGTAACCAGTTCCTAATCCATCTCACTGTCTGCTCTTCTGTCCCACACCTCCTGAGCTTACTCACAAGGATGTTATGGGAGGCAGCGTCAAAAGCCTTACTAAGGTCAGGGTAGACTACATCCACTGCTCTCCCTGCAACTACCCATTCAGTTACGACATCATAGAATGATACATTAGTCAAGTAGGATTTCCCCTTGGTAAATCCATGCTGACTGATCCTTTGAAATGTAATAAATCTCAAAATCCTTCCAATACTTGGGAGGGGGGAAACTTAGTAACTTTTTTAAAATATGTTTTATTAAGACAGAAGAGGTCCTGTACCCGTGACTGCCAAGAACACAGGCAAAGGTGCCTTTTATAAAATTAACTAAACAGAATAACTAGGTAGATGACCTTTCAGATACACATGCCATTCCTACCAGAGCTGACAAGTTTTTTGAGCTTGTTTACTGTTTCCTAGTTCAGAACTTCATCAAATGGAGAAATATTAGTACAAAATTGTAATCTAGGAATGTTGTTGAGTTTATAAACAAATGGTCCTTAAATTGAGTATACATGCAGTGAGATGTCCAGAGTATATTCGCTGATTTTGTAAAATTATAATATTGCAAATACACAATATCCTCTAACTATCCATAATTTTTAAAGATAAAAAAAATCCTAAGATAAACACTAAACAATGAGTAAAGTTTTCAAGTTTTATGATTGAAGAATCTTCATTCATAATTATCTGTGCCAAAGGTCACACTGCTTCTGAAAAGCTACAAAATTATTAAGGTCCCTTCTAATTAAGCTTATTACTCCAAATTCTTCAAACTGCTTTTTACATGATAGCTTCTAAAAATCTTCTTTTAAAGGTATATTTACATTGTGCCTTTAGTACTTCTCCAATTAAACCAAACAATGATGGTATACTTTGTTTTCATAGTATGCCAGTTTTGAATGAGTTTCATTTCTAAGTTTTCATGAACTAGGATGTGGTTGCATTGCTTCCTCATTAAACACTGTGAAATAAATTCTCCTAATATTAAAGTTGTCCAAAAATCTTGTTTTAACAAAACCAAGATTCTATTGAAAGTGTACCTTTAACATAGTTGGGGGGGTGCATCTACACTTAATACCAAGAACAGCTTCTTATTTTGAAGAATTTCCATTGGTGGAGTACAGACTGAGAAAAACATATGATGACTGTGTATTTTGATAGATTCCTTCATTACAAAACTCTCTTAAGATACTACTTCCTATTTAATATTTTTAATCAGCATAATTATTGCATTAAAAAAACCCAAACTAATAAATCTAATAACTTGGAGTTCTACTGTATTAATCCTGGTAAGGGATTTAGGGAGGTTGGTGTTAATAGTACACTTGTTGAATACAATGCTTTCTTGTTTTTTTGCTTCCACAAGCTAATTTAGGAAGACAAGAGTTGTCCACAGTTTCTGTAAGCTCAATAAAACATATACATACATTAAAAAGAAAAAAGAAAAGAAAAGGCCCACTTGCCACCAAGTTTTGATGAAATTTTTTAACTACTGTTATGCTTATTGTTGTAGGCATCATTATGACCACACTGTTCAAAGAGCTACAGTCAAAAAATAAAAATAAAACTTAAGTGCTTTCTCCTTAAGTGCTCTTAAGATGCTTATTAAGAAATTCACAGCACTGAGGGAGAAAGTTGCTGCGTTTTTTCCTTTAGATTCAAAATTTCAGCAAGAATCTTTCCCACATGAACTGAAATCACTATGGGAAAATATCTTATTAAAAAAAAAGAGAGAACATAAAAGCCCACAACAGACCAGTAAGGAAAAAGTGTCAAAAGGAATTCTTGCCTTTGACAACACTACTATATTACCCAATAGGTTAAATACATCAAGTCTAATTGACAGTTAAGGGATTCTTCTGAAAGCAAAGTTAACTCTACACCTATTTAGAATCCAGTATTGTTTGCATCAACATATTGCTACAATAATTGCAGAGACTCTCTACCATTTCTTTAAAACAAACTCACATCAATAAGATTTTTTAATTTCCCTAATTTCATCAATGTTACAAACTGTTCCAAAGGAAAGAGAGAGCTAGAAAACAATTAAAACTTGCACATTAAAGTTGCAGAGTTGAGTGGACACATCTAAAACTGAATTACATTTTTAGTGGTTTTATTCATCAATAATAACATCATAACATATCTGACTTAAGGCAGCTAAACACATACTTGTTTTATCATAGTAAGTATATTCTTTATTATAATAAAGTGATCTAGGTAACATACATCACTACTTAGCCTATGCACCATCTGTAGATAGTCATCATTTGAGCCATGTCTAGAATTATCAGCATGATGATTAGCTGAATTTCCAGACAGTTGACTTGAAACTTTATTTTCATGGAGAGTCCTCATCCCAGCTGTGACAATGGGACTGGATACTGAAGCTGAAATACAAAAAAATTATAACTAACTATACTGATATAGTCACACAGTCATTAACTTGCAAAAATTTCACAGAAAATATCATAATAGTGGTGTCCTGGTTTGAGCTAGAACAGAACTAATTCTGTTCAGTGATTTTTACTTTTCAGCTCAATCTCTTCTCAATAACCACTTTCTGCAGTTAACAGCATGTTTGCACAGACAGTGCTGCTTCTAGCAGTGATAACTCTCAATGTTAGTACCAAGGACTGGCGTGCAGGCCAAGGTCAATGCTAAGTCTTGTGCCCCACATTGGGGTGCCATAAGTAAAAGGCCACACATGCAGGGAGGAGTGGACAGGACAGGTGACCCTAAACTGACCAAGAAGGGATTCCATTCCATATGCATCATATTCAGCATAAAGCCGAGGGATCACAAAAGCCAAGCTCTCCTCTTAAAGAAGAGGACTCTGTCCATTCTGTCTTCGATCCCAATCCATAAGTTCCTGAATCTAGTTCCTGAATCCAGTTCCTGAATTCAGCTTCCATCTGCCACTGAGTCCAGTCTGGGACTTCCCCAGTGCCTGCCCACAGCATTAGTAATGATGGTGGTGTAATTGCCATCAAGGAGATTGGGTTCAATATTGGTTTTGTATCTATTTGCATCTATTTCATTTTATTGTTATTATTTTCATTAAACTGGCTTTAGTTTTCCAATTCATCAGACTCATTCCCTTTCTCTTCCCCTTTAGGAAGGCATAGGGGTTCATAGAGAGCATCTGTCACCCATTTAGTGGTGGCCCAGCCCAGCACTAACCCTTGACAAGTGGATATTAATGAGTTGCATGCAAGAGGTCTAGAATCTGAACAAGAATTCAACTTTCTTAATTGAATCCTTTTGCCACAGATATCTTGAATAAAATTAGATATCTACAGTTTGAATTTTCAAGAGGACTTAGAACTAAATTCCATGTACAGATTAGCCAAGGTTCACTCCACATCTATCCTAGAGTCAGTATCATATTCTTATAGGTTATAGAAAAGTTCATTTTCCTCGATATAATTTGTATTTACTACCTTTAGAAACTTCCATACTATTCATTAAACACACAACATTGCATACAGAACAGCTATATAAATTCTAAGCATGCTACTAAACTTTAAGAAGGGATGATTTAAAAGAATTCAGAGAATTCTGTTTATAACAAAAAAAAAAAAAAGCCTAGATACTTAATGTTCATGTTGTTCAAGAAAAGGGAAAAACAAAGAAATGCATTCATTCTGAAAGTCATCTTTGCAAATTACTGCATAACTTGAGCATAATTCTAGCCAATTTAGTCTAAACTACAAAGGTTTGGTACAGCTACATGTTAGCAGCAAAACTTATGTTGCACTGGCAAAATTAGGTTTTTGCTAGTACAGAGCAATGATTGCCATAGCTAATGAATAAAAGTGGAGATTTTTTGTTTTGTTATTTCTATTATCAAGCGTAACTGACAACTATGCAAAATGGATGTGCATAAGGGAGGAGCAGTGTAACATGAACATGTGTTTTACAATTTCCTTTAAAAAAGGAAAAAAAAGTATATACTGCAACTCTGTATAGTCAGGAAAGTAAGATACCTAAAACGTACCCTATCAACTCAAAGACTTTCATTAAGCATGTGACTCCTTCAAAGAAGTTAGAGAGCCATGAAACATACACATGAAGGTAAAGCTGATGTGAGATAGGAGAATCAAACAAACATTACAGGCTTACCTTGCTGCATCTGAGGATGTGGTGTATAACTAGAAGGATGTGAATATGGCATGTATCCTGCAGGACTTTGAGGAGCATATGGACTAGGCACTGGACTGTTCTGTTGTGCCAAAAATCTGTTACCAGAGCTTGTCTGTGGTGGCACAAACCGGCTAAAAATAAAATTAACGGTTTTTAAAAGTTGGAAAAGGAAATATAGACAAGATGTATTATTTCTTTCAGAATACTATACCTTTGGAACATTATAACTTCTGTAAGAGACAAAATTCTAATGCAACCAAGAAACCCCTTTAAAATCTGTATTTTAAGCTATCAATACCTTCCCAACTTCAATTATTACTTAAGAGCCACAGTTTGGGTACTGCATTAGTAAAAGTAAAGCATAGAATAAAAAGCATTCATAAGACCTCCACCTAGGCAAATGAAGCTATAACACAAATATTTATTAAAATAAGATCTGCACATTTACTAATACAAGACATGCAATTTCCAAAAGTTGGTCCTAGAAGTTTGAATGAAAGTGACAGCTAAGATTTAATTATCATATTAAACTAGCTTGCTAGGATTAATAAGAAGCCATCTACTTTAAATACATTTTTTTCCAGTAGAATTTCAAAAAACATTTAACATAACTATACTGCCAAGAGATAGGTATATGATAGGCAGTTAGGTAAGGACCTGAGCCAAAGTCCACTGTATACAACTTACTCTTTCACTAGCTTTATCTTAGACTCATGCTAAAGACAGGAAGTCATAAAAATAGAATAAGCTTGTGACAGTAACAGGTATATTATAACTTACATTTTTATATGGACTTTTAAAAATAAAAATAAATCAAATAAATACTTCAGAAAGTACAATACATGCTTTTGCAATCCTCAGCTCTATGGGAATTCTACGAAGACAAGTGTCCACAGAAAGAAATAGTAAAGTATATACACAAGGCTTTTGCAAGGTTTTTGAGAATTAGCACACTGTAATATTCACAAATCAAAAAACCTCTTTGAGATCACTTTTTAGATATAAAAGTAAAAATTCATACTGTGTTTTGTGCAAATACAGAGCATTTTGTTTGCCAAAACAATTATGCTAACTTGAAGTGAAAGAAGTTTATTTTAACAATGATATCTAATAACTGGAGATGAAATCCTTTAAAGATCAGTAACTGGATTGAAACTACATGCAGAACTCTTTCCTCTAGTCCAGAGTACTTTATTATATTAACAAAGGGCTGAATTATAGGTACATGCTACTTGCTGACACTCAAAGTTTGAAAAAGAACAAGAAAGTTGGTGAGGAAGATGCTGGAAGACTGGCCAAACTACTGGGCCTACCCTCCTCTGAACAGCCTTTTGTATAGCTGTTAGAGCAGCACTCTATGCTTTTACAAGCTTGCTTTCCCACCCTTCTGTCACATTGGTACTGTTAATACATGCCAGAACACATAGCATCTTCTCTCTTATCCTCCTGCACCAGTCTCAGTCTCAGTCTCTGCCATAGGTAGAGAAGAGCTGGAGGGGTGGCAGGAAGCAGGGAGATTCCTTAAGCATGAAAGAAGGTTTGCCAAAATTATGGGAAGGAGAGAGAATGGGGAATCATGACTACTCAGAATACAAAAATTAACTCACTAAGATGTTGTCTTTGCCAACTGAAGAAACTCACCCTGCTGTCAGACATGCAAAATTTGTCTTGACACTGATCATTTTCCATTCACATACATGCAACAAGAATTGACTGCCACTGTAGGAATAATTAGCAGTTTGCTGCCCATACCACCCCATTTAAAAGAAAGCATTACCTGGAAGGGCTATGTGAGATAGTGGTTTGTTGATAATTGGAAGATGCAGGACTACCTCGCATGGAATTCTGAGAAATATTAAACTGCGACATCATCATTCCTGTTAAGAAGAAGATAGTAGCATTACTTTACAAACATTTCCTTTTTAATGAATGATGTCTCTCATTTCAGAAATTATTTTATACAGAGAGATTATATTACAGATATTAACATCATCTACCTACAACTGTTAGAAAATATTAAAAAATATATATCAATTCCATGTAAGATGTCCATTTTACATTATGATATAGAGTGCTCCCTAAAGATGTTTATAAATTGAATTAATACCGCAATGGTAGTTCCTTCCTCTGTTCCTTAGCCAAAAATACAAACATTTTATAACAAGATGTGTACTACATGCCCCAGATTGGTGTGTACACATTGTGTGAATAAGTAAAAGATTTGGAATCTTCACACATTTTTTATACTGTTGACATATCACCGAGCAGAAGATTCGTGGCTCTACTGTGCATTTCCATACCTTAAAATACTTAAGAATTTCTTTTAAAGGCAAATTTATTTTGATTGTTGGTAATGTTCAGTTTTGAGAAAACATCATCCTAGTAATAACATTCCTAGAATGAGTTTCCTTAATACATACTCCCAAGACTTGACATTTTTTTTCTGCTTGGAAAAAAAGTCATACATGTACATATATTTTATCATTACTACTAAATGCCAAAGAATGCATTACATAAATAATACTACTATCTTTGCCCACTGTGCCTCCCTGGGTGCCACTGCAGAATAGATATGAGGTTCTAGAGGTAGAGGACCAGTCAGTGAATGGTGTGGGTGTCAATTTATTCACACTGGAGGAGTCACTAAAACCAGAAAGAACTACCTCCTGTATTATTACCAACACCTCCACAAAGAAGAGTTACAGTTATAGGAGACTCCCTCTTGAAGGGAACAGAGGGTCCAATCTTCCTGGCAGACCCTTCTCATAGGGAAGTCTGTTGCCTCACAGGAGCCCAGATGAGAGATATCACCAGGAAACTCTCAAGCCTAGTGAGACCCTCAGACTACTACCCACTACTGCTCTTCCATGTGGGTGGTGAAGAAGCTGTAACATGTAGCCCAAGGGCAATTAAGAGACTTTAGGGCCCTATGACAGCTAGTGAGGGAATCTGGAGCAGAGGTTATCTTTTCCTCCTTTCTTCCAGTGCTGGGCAGAGACACCAGAAGGGGCAGGCAAATCCATTCCATTAATACATGGCTCCATGACTGGTGTCAGCATGGAAAGTTTGGGTTCTTTGATAATGGGTCAGCATACATGTCACCTGGCACCAGATAGGAGCCACCTTTCTCAAAGGGGAAGAAGGGTCTTTGCTCAGGAACTAGTGGGACTCATTGATAGGGCTTTAAACTAGATGTGAAGGGGGAAGAAATCAGACTTGCCTGTGATAAACAGGATCAACTCACTGGGGGCTCTTGAGGCAGTAGAAGCCAGCAAGGAAACTCCCATGAAATACCTCAAGTGAATCAAGGGGAGCTCTGCTAAGAAAGTGATGCAGCCAACTGCCCAGCAGAAGCCTCTACATGAACACATGCAGTATGGGCAACAAACAGGAGGAGTTGGAAGCTACAGTGTGGCTAGAAAACTGTGACCTGATAGCCATCACTGAAACTTGGTGGGATGTTCAGAACAGACAGGCAAAGAAGGAGGCGTGGAGCCATTGCCCTCAATGTCAGGAAATGGATAGAGTGTGAAGAACTGTCCCTGAAGAACTGCCATGAACAGGTCGAGAGCTCATGGGTAAGAATCAGAGAGAGGCAACAAAGGGAAGCTTGTGGTTGGCATCTATTACAGGCTGCCTGACCAAGGGGAGCCTGCTGAAGCCTTCCTACTCCAACTACAGGAGGCTTCACACTCACAGGCTCTCATTCTGCTGAGGGACTTCAAGCACCCCAACATCTGCTGGAAAAGTAGCACAGCAAGCTGTAGGCAATTGAGGAGACTCCTGCAGTGCCTCAAGGATAACTTCTTAAGCCAGATAATAGATAGCCCTACCTTAGGGGATGTGATACTGGACTTGATGGTCACAAATGCAAGTGAACTCATCAGTGATGGCAAGACTGGAGGCAGATTGGGCTGCAGTGATCATGCACTGATGGAGTCCACAGTCCTAAGGGATATGGGATAGTAGGGCCTCCTGGGAAATGATCCTCAGCAGCAGAAAAGAGCTGGCAAACCTTTAAGGACACTTTCCATAGAGCTCAAGACCTCTCAATCACCAGGGGTAAGAAATTAGGCAAGGAAGGGAAGAGACCAGTGTAGCTGAATTGGGACCTGCTGATGAAAATAAAGAGCAGGAGGGAACTGCACAGACAGTGGAAACAGGGACAGGTAACTTGAGAGGAGCATAGTAACACTGCCTGGTTGTGTAGGGACGAGGTCAGGAAGGCCAAAGCACAGCTAGAGCTGAACCTGGCAAGGGACACAAAGAATAACAAGAAGGGCTTCTACAGGTACATCAACCAGCAAAGGAAGGTTAAAAAAGTGTTCCCCCTCTGAAGAGTGAGAATAGAGAGCTGGTATCAACAAACATGGAGAAGGCTGTGTTACAGGTTTAGGGCTGATGACCTAGTTTCCAGCAAATAAGTTTTCCAGAGGATTCAAGTCCAGGGGCTGGATGATCTTCTGATGAAGCAGAAGAGATGAATTTGAAGTACTAAAAAATATCTAAATTTCATTCCTCTAGGTGTCAAAATGTATTACAGAAGATCTCTATCAAATCCCCAATTGTTCTACAAATCATGACTCTACAGAGATTATAAAATCTGTTCAGAAAGCAGAAAAAAATCCAAGCTTTGCTTCTGGAACACATCAGTATATCCTCCTTTGGCCTTGGAGATCTGAATGGGATCTATTGACAACTAATAAGGCTACCACAATTTGCCAGCATCTACCTTAAAGTTCCCCCTATTTCCAGGTAAGAGTGTGGCCTTTTTCCATAAAAAATGAAGTCACACTTTACCCTGCTTTTCCAAATATTCATTCCAGGGCTGCCTTTCTCTCAAAAGACTTGGTCTACAGCTATGCTTTTCCTCTCTTCCCTGTCTTTCAGTTTTTCTTATTTCACACTTACATTGCAATGTTTGTACTGGTAAAAGCATTCAGAATTATGTAAGTCTGATCATTTCTGGTTCTCTGAAACCACTTTAATGCAGTAACATCAACTATTCTTTTAGGTTTCATGTTGAATTGTTTTTAATTCTATACTAGTTCCTTCCTTCAAGCATAGGCCAAAGCACATTTACTAGAGGTGTTTTTATTTCATTAAAGTTTACTCTTAACCTATTGAACCAAGCTGCAAAAGTGTTTCCCCCTCTGAAGCACAGAATTAGCAAAAATTAGAAAGAAATTAACTCATTTTATCTTCTTTCTTTCAAAAGCCTCTGTTGGAACAAATAATTTCAAAACCAACGTCCCCCTTTTGCACTGGCAAAAAAAAAAAATTATTCTACAAACCTGGTAGAAAACCAATTCAAGAGTATGTTCTTTGTGGAACCACTCTGCCACTCTGCAAAAACTGGCAGGACAGTCACAACTCTTCCCACAGCTGGAAAAATCATGCTCTGCCATAACTACAACCAAACCCAGAATCTAGAGACTGTTTTCAGCTTGAATTTTACGATATATGTATCAATGAGCTACTAAATACATAGCACTGCCTTTCACGTTTTCATTCCAGGAAATTTCTGCATTCTTTCAAGGAACATTGCATGTTCTGTCCTTAGCAAGTTCTTTTCAAATATCATATAGCTTTTTACTAACTAGCCTAGGTGAAAAAATTTAATAATCTCATTTTATTACTTTTACTGTCCAAAAACACCCTATACTTTCTATCTCTATGGACTCCAGTAACACTTCTATCTGTATCTCTACAAAGCTAGAAAAGCTTTATCCTCAAACTGCAAAAACTCTGGAAATTCTCCTATAGTTGTTTCATAGTTTTTAGTATTTAAAGAAAATATTTCAGTTTCAAATGAAAAAGTTTTCACATCTACAAGTAGAATCTGTCTGATTAATCCTTAGCTTGGTCTCTTCCTCCATCTTTGTTTTTCAGCAGTATATCCCGCTAAACCTTAGAAAAGAAAATCTGTAGGGCACCACAAATTGCCCCAGAACTATTAAGAAATACCAGTACGATGATACACTATAATTGAACAGATTTTCAGTAAGATCAAGGCATATTTTCCCAACTTCAACTATTTACTAAGATAAAAATATGAACTTAGCCATAAAGAAATTCAGATAAAAATTTACTTTAAAATAAAATCCAATCACTCATCCTAGAAATTGAACTTTGTAGTGATAATAAACATTATTTTTTTACAAAAATACACAGATTTTATTTCCATGCTTATTCTAATAGAATCACTCTTAGAAGATGTCAAGATACATAGATTTATATCACTATCAAATACAAGGTAAGGCATAACTATCACAGTTGTGCACCATATATATTTGTGGTTAGTATCAGTCCCCTAAACTTACAGAACAACATAAAACACAATCAATAAATAATCAAAAGTTCTTACCACTTTGTACTCCATATCTGGTTTGCATGCTTTTCTCCCTGAAAACATTAGGATTCCTTGCCAGGACAGCCTGCAGCAAGACTGGTATATCTCCCTCAGGATCATCACTGCCAAGGTTATCTTTCAATTCTCTGTAATTGTGGAAATAAGCAAATAGCAGCAAATACATTTTCAAATTATAAGAAATCATGAGTCAAGTAAAATAAAAAAACAACCAAAAAACCCCAACCAAACAAAAAAAACATAACAGAAACAAAAATACACAAACACACACACACCAAACCCCAAAACAAAAGATGACAATTTACTATTAAAATATAGAAAAAACTAAGTATGAAAATCACTGTTCCCTGCCTCTGTTTCTTTTTTTAAGGAATGGAAGAACAGGCATTCCTACTAGCATTCAGAATTAGTTTCTCTTAATAACCACTTATATATATATGGCTGTCAGTTTCAGACTATAATATTAAAAGTTTCTTATGCCCACTTTTGTATCATGATCTTGTCCAAAAAAGAACACTTTGGCATAACATCAAGAAAGTATTACTGTAGGAGTGAAAATAAGATATGTGCGAATGTATAACATTCAGGTTGCAGCCCAATGCTTTGAATTTATTTTTTTTTAAACAGGAAAAGTGGCGTATCTTTGACATCACAGGATTCCCTTTGAACCATCAAAAATGTAATGGATTTTCTATAAATCTGTGCTTTCACTTGTTTGCTTTGAGGACTTTTAAAAGCTACTTCCATCAATTGATTGGAACATGTAGGAAAAAGACAGGACTGTCAACATAAGATAATTCAAAGGACATGAGGGAAAAATGATAAAATCCAAAATACATTAACAAAAAGATAATTCATTAGCATACTTGCTGGTTCAATTCTTAAAATATTTAAATTCAATATCTAATCAGAACTAACACAGGTGTCTCCAAAAAAGTATCATTTTGTGTAATACTGAGTATATATTTTATGTGCATTATTAACAAAAGCGGAACACAAATTACTATTGTACAATCAATACCACAGTTTGTACTCCTAACTAGCAAGAACACAACAAGCAGCCTATATATTTTAAAAAATAATAAAATTAGTTATGGATAATAGTTGTCTGACAATTACTAACATACCAATTGACAGAAACAATTTACAGTGGTAATCCACTAAAGTAGCCTAATAAAAAACCCTCCATATTCTGAATATCATATCCTCACAAACACTCTTCTCAATTTTAATTTCAAGGAACAATGATGGTGATCTGATATAGTTGAAGTTCAAAACACATACATGTGATCTGTTGACACCTGATTGAGACTGTGGACAAGCTGTGAAACCAGATTTTCATCTCTGCAAGCCAGAAGGCAATTCACCTCTTCAGCTATCCGTCCATTGAAAAGCAGGCTTTTTGTTGTTGTAGCAGGTAACGGTGATGGAAGAGGCAGCTGGTTCAAAACTGTTATAAGAAAACAGTTCAGAATTATTTCATTAAACATGAGCATATAAAGATGGACACTTTCTTACTCATGTGATTAAGAAAGAAAACTTGGCAACTACATTTGAAATATAGGAAAGATTTCTGGATTGATGTATTAGGTTTGGCCAAGCTGGAGTTAATTCTCCTCACGGAATCTTTCCAGTGCTGTGTTTTGCAGCAGCAGTTGATAACACAGCAGTATTTTGGCTACTGTTGAATAAGTATCCAGGCTGTGTTTTTTCAACATTTCCCTGCCCCAAGAGTACACTGAGGGGTGGGCAAGATCTCGGGAGGGGACATGGCTGAGCCAGCTGACCCAGACTGGTCAGAGAGGTATTCCATGCCATATGACATCAGGTCAGATATAAGAATGAAGTAAAAGAAGGAAGTGGGGGGATCTGTCCATGGCGTCTATCCTCCCAAGCAACCACCAAGCTTAGAGAGCCCTACTTCCCGAGACCGACCATCGTCCTGCTGATGGGAAGTAGAGACTAACATCTCTCTCTCTCTCCTTTTGCTTCTGCGCAGTCTATTGCTTTTTGCTTATTATTGTTATTAAAATTACTTCTATCTTATTACTGGCTTTTATTATATTTTTTCCCCTCTCCCCTGTCCATTTAAGAGGGGGAGTGATAGAGCAGCTTTGGTGAGCATCTGGCCTCCAGGCCAGGGCCAAACCACCACAATTGATTTAATCATGAACATGCACACACACACAGTGTCCATAAATTATACTACTATATTATTTACAAAAATATATTATTGTAAATATTTAACTGTGCTAAGTCAAATATTATGAATAAAAACATACTTTTAAATATTACAGAATATTATTTAATGCTATGACAGTTTTCTATTGGAGGTGAAAGCATGGATCAAGAGAAGGAAGAAAATGCAAAATCCTTGTAACTCCATGCAGTACTGTGTTTTATTCTGACCTTCATATTTAATTAGCGTTCCCACTTTGTATGGTGAGGGTAGATTAAAAAAAACAACCAAATAAAAACCCAACCAAAAAAAATAAGCAACCCAACAACCAATTTAAGCCACTAATTAAATTCTCAGTTTATTCTTCTGCTGTATTCATTTTTATGTAAGCAATCTTCTAAAGTCACTTTCATGGGTCCACAAAAACAAGCTGATGCTGACTTCAATCTACCAGACTGATTACATTAAAAATAGCTTCAGGAAAAAAAAAAAAAAAACACAACTGTGAAATATAGACTCTTTTGGTGCTCTCACATTTTGAAATTCTTAAAAAAAAAACATAAGGGGAGGAGGGAGGACAGAATTCCAGTATTGCTTTCCCCCTGTAGAATGCATCTCATTACTCTATTAAGAATAAAGTGTAATTTAAATAAAAGTGTATAATAGACTAAAATATCTAGCTTTCATTAGTTGCATTAGATTGGCTTGAATCTAAGCTTTTCTCTATCTTCAATGAAGACAATAAGATAAATGATAAACTACCCATAAACATACATGTTTTTGTTTATTTGTGGGATACCCAGATATGTTACTGAATGATATTCCAAGTAAACAATTAATTCCTGTATTTTATGTTTTGGGTTTACTTAAGGTTTTTTTTTAAACTACATTTCATTACACATTTAGATTACTATATTTCATTTGAATATTTTTTTAATTTAAGCAATGACAAAATTAACATTTTTAATGTTAATTCAAGCCCAGGTGGAATAGATTTAGGAGGGGCAGGTCCTGCCTGACCAACCTGATCTCCTTCTGTGATCAGGTGACCAGCCTGGTGGACGTAGGAAAGGCTGTGGATGTAGTCTACCTGGACTTCAGCAAGGCCTTTGACACTGTCCCCCACAGCAAACTCCTGGCCAAGCTGGCAGCCTGTGGCTTGGACAGCAGCACTCTGCACTGGGTTAGGAACTGGCTGGAGGGCCGAGCCCAGAGAGTGGTGGTGAATGGTGCCACATCCAGCTGGCAGCCTGTCACTAGTGGTGTCCCCCAGGGATCAGTGCTGGGCCCCATCCTGTTCAATATCTTTATTGATGATCTGGATGAGGGGATTGAGTCCATCATCAGTAAGTTTGCAGATGACACCAAGCTGGGGGCAGGTGTTGATCTGTTAGAGGGTAGGAGGGCTCTGCAGAGGGACCTTGACAGGCTGGAGAGATGGGCAGAGTCCAACAGGATGGCATTCAACAAATCCAAGTGCCGGGTGCTGCACTTTGGCCACAACAACCCCATGCAGAGCTACAGGCTGGGGTCAGAGTGGCTGGAGAGCAGCCAGGCAGAAAGGGACCTGGGGGTACTGGTTGACTGTAGGCTGAACATGAGCCAGCAGTGTGCCCAGGTGGCCAGGAGGGCAAATGCCATCCTGTCCTGTAACAGGAATAGTGTGGCCAGGAGGAGCAGGGAAGTCATTGTGCCCCTGTACTCAGCACTGGTTAGACCACACCTTGAGTACTGTGTCCAGTTCTGGGCTCCTCAATTCAAGAATGATGTTGAGTTGCTCAAACGTGTCCAGAGAAGGTCAACAAAGCTGGGGAGGGCTCTGGAGCACAGCCCTGTGAGGAGAGGCTGAGGGAGCTGGGGTTGTTTAGCCTGGAGAAGAGGAGGCTCAGGGGTGACCTCATTGCTGTCTACAACTACCTGAAGGGAGGTTGTAGCCAGGAGGGGGTTGGGCTCTTCCCCCAGGCACCCAGCACCAGAACAAGAGGACATAGTCTCAAGCTGCGCCAGGGGAGGTTTAGGCTGGGTGTTAGGAAGAAATTCTTCACAGAAAGAGAGATTGGCCATGGGAATGAGCTGCCCAGGGAGGTGGTGGTCACTGTCCCTGGAAGTGTTTAAGACAAGACTGGATGAGGGACTTAGTGCCATGGTTTAGTTGATTAGATGGTGTTGGGTGATAGGTTGGACTAGATGATCTTGAAGGTCTTTTCCAACCTGGTTGATTCTGTGATTCTGTAATACCAAATCTGATTTTGAATACATTTACTTATAAGAACTTTAAAAATAAAACTATTTTTAGTGTTTTGAAAATGCAAGTGTTTCCTTGAAATAGTAGAAGGGAATATAATAAAATTTTAAAAAACCCTAAGAGTACTTACGGTCTGTAAGGCTAGCAATCCCTGCAAGAGTAGTGATGGGAACATGAGGCATATCCCCATTCATCCTGAAATTCTGGGATGGTAGCGCCTACACAGATATATTAGTTCAGGTGCCGGCTATCATTACTTCCCATGTCCCAAACACTAAAACAAACAAACAAACCACAAAACAAAATTAAAATTCTTGTTTTACCTAAAATATTTTTAAATTCCATAACATGAATGAAACACAGACAATAACCTCTGCTGCATACTAAGTAAATTTTGTCAAAAGTGGGTAGAACAATGTATAAAACAAATACCAAGGTGCATGAAGCAATCAAAAGGCAATCTTTTGGTCTCAGATACAAAAAAGATGTAAGATAAGACAATCAAAAGAAAATTTCGTCAGCTTGAGTAAATTGATGTTACAACTCAAAAATTGGTAACAAAACTTCTGTTGGTTCATACTTCAGTGGACAGCACTTAATCCATAACCAGTTCAATTTGCTATATTCACTTTCAATTTTTTTGAGATGGAGAGATTTTTCATATAAGAAGCTAGCAAAAATGAATGGAATAGTTTACAGATGCAAAGTCAGGTAGTAAGAGTGACAAATACAAAATCTTAGTATATTTTAAAAGCAGTAGCTATTTCAAAATTGATCTGAAAAAATATCTTTCTAATACTAAATACTCTGGTCAAACTGCTACAAGGAACTGTTTCCACCCCTCTACATAAAGAAAAGGTTTAGTCACCACTAAACTAGCTCATTTATTTCCTGCAAAACAGTACAGTTTATATATTCAACTTCTAAAAGGGAATTTGTTCATCTAGTTTTCACTAACTGTAATAATCCCAATTGCAAGGAAGTCCACACTACTAAAACCAAATAAAATGCCCACACACCACCGCAACCCCCTCAAATAAGATGACGACAATAATTTTAACTGCAGTTCTAAAACAACAAAAAAATACAAAGATGAGACATTAAAATCTACTATTGTTATACTAATGAAATGATAAAAATTGAGCACAATATTTTCTGAAGACAAACAAAATAAAGGAAAGGAACTTTAGATATAAATAGAGATATATATATACACACATTTACCTATTATAGACAGCCTCCTGTGTTAACAGTTTGTGAAACAGTAAAAAGATTTCTTCTGTCAGCATTTACGTTTACTAAAGATTTTAAAATCATGATTTGCTTGCTTACTTTACAAGCCAACATTTTTTCAAATTACAGATACAATACACATAACCCAAAACTTCACTGTCACTTCCTTAGTAATTTTTATCTCATTCTTTCTCATGCTACAACAATAGTATATAGGACACCATTGTTAATATATATGTACAGATTCCAAGCAAGACAAGGAAACTGAATGTTATAATTCTTTTTCCTGCTCAAAGTATTCATGAACCACTGAAGCTAACTTTTCAAAATGTCCCTATCTACACAAAACTGAATTCTTCAGGGGGGTGGGGGATCATGGAGATAACACAACCAACACACAACAACCCTCACCCAACACTGAGGTTAAACAGAACTCATAATGTATTGACTTCCTTTGCTGCACCTGCCACAGGCTCGTTCCCACCACTAAATTACATTAAAAATATAGTACATTACAGGTGCAGAAACCTAGTTAAGGAAACTGCTGTGTGGGTTGTGTGTTTAGGGTCTTTTTTAATCCAGGAAAAAACAGCCTTCGAACTCCCAGAGCAGTTTCAAATACTACTTGATTCTGTAGCTTCTTTACCTAAAACAAACACTAATATACACAGAATTTCAACGGTTTCTTAGTTCCATGAAAAAGCAATTCTAAAATAAAAATAAAAATCACCTAACTTTTCTCACAATTAGTCTGCAACAGCAAATCCACAAAAGCCAACATAATTTTTACAATTTAAGTTTTCATTGCAAAGCCTTTGTAAAAAGTCCCTCCTCAGCTTTCTTGTTAGGTCCCCTTCAGGTACTGGAAGGCTGCTCTGAGGTCTCCCCAGAGCCTTCTCTTCTCCAGGCTGAATAGCCCCAACTGTCTCAGCCTGTCCCCATAGGGGAAGTGCTCCAACCCTCTTCATCACCTCCCCTGGACCCTCTCCAACAGTTCCATGTCCTTCTTGTGTTGGGAGCCCCAGAGCTGGAGGCAGTGCTGCAGGTGGGGTCTCATCAGAGCAGAACAGAGGGGCAGAATCCCCTCCCTGTCCTGCTGCTCACTGCTTTAGATGCAGCCCAGGACATGGTTGTCTTCTGGGCTGCAAGCGACCATTGTAGGCTCATGGTGAGATTTTCATTAACTCAAAGTCCCTAACAGCGTAATCATTGCTCAGCAACAACTAAACCATCAGTGTGTTATCAACATTATTCTCACACTAAATGCAAAACACAGCACTGTACCAGCTACTAGGAAGAAAATTTACTTTATCCTAGCCAAAACCAGGGCAATGTGGTTGGTAAAACAATCCATAATATGGACATGGAAAATACTGACTGCCTTCAGTGGCACAAGGTTTGGGCCACATCGCATGGATCCTCCATCTCTATGTATACTGCGTTTCTAACCACAGTACTGACTTAATGGTAGAGTGGAAAACTAACATACAAAGAAAAAAAAATCTCTTTAGAGAGAATGGACAGACATGGGTAAAATTAAGGGAGGAAGAGAGGATGAAAATAAACTGAACAATCTATTCACTGAAGAGATAGACTACAACCAAGAAAGAAAAACAAGCAAGCAAAACCACCACACAAACAAACCAACAAAAAAAAAAAAGTCAAACAAAAATACACCCACAAAAAAAAGCCAATAAAAAGAATCTGACCATCAATAAAATGACCAGAGGACTCTGATAACTAGCTACCATACAAAGGTTCAAGCTCTGCAGTTATGAAACATTCCTTTTGGTTGAAATACATTGTTTCCTCAACAAAAATACCAGTTCTTCCATGGCTTAGCTATGCATGTGCATGAGAATTGTAGAAAACAAAATAAGGGGGAAAAAAGATAATCCGTTTATATGCAGTAATACAGTAGCTCAGTGGTGATGTAAAGATAAGTAACACACCTCAGATTCAGAAGTTTGGTATGTATGTTTAAATGTTTCATTGTCCATACTCTAGGGTATTCTTTAACTTATTATACCTTTAGATTTAAATAATAACTTATATATGACTAACCCAATATATTTCTTAAAATACTAGAGATAAAGTTAGGTGGATTAAAATTAAATTTTAAAGAAGGGCTAGGGTATTAGGTCTCTATAGATTGGGTTTTTTTAAAGCATTCTATTAAATAGAATACTTTAAATACACTTATGCTTTATTTAGTTTATGTTATTAAATCTTTAGTTAGAATGAACATATTTTTAAGTGGTTTTAATTTCTTATATGTTGAATAGCATTGCATTGACAAACTATAAATTTAAGAAGCCTTGCCTGATAGTCAGTTTTAAACTTCCACATATTGCAATAAACTACTTTTCTTTCATAAACTGTCCTTTAAAAAACCAAAAACATTTAAAGAATGAGGGAGAGGCAAAAAGAGAATCAATTAATATCCTCTTGTTCTCATTCAAATAAAATACCGTGACTGAGTACATCATACAAATTTACTCACAAGACAGCAAATTTCCGATTTCCATACCAGAGCTACAGTTTGACATGACAGCACTTCCGTTAAAAGTTTTCAGAGTGAAATGCTTTTATATACTTTTAAAAATACTAGGGAAGGAGACATGGTTCCCAAAACATAGTCTAACAGTTAAGTTACATGGTGTAATGGGTTAACACAAGGGTTAACCCGCCTGATTCCCCCAACACAGATGTGAGGGAAAAGTAACACACAAAACCTCATGGTTGAAATAAAGAGAGAAGAGTTTACTGAATAAATGAGATAACATAAATGCACAATTACCTTAGCTAATAATCTAATTAATAATATTTGCAGAAGTGCAGTGAAATACAGGAAAAGAAAAAAAGCATAAAAGAAAACCAGTGATCTATCCCACTCCCACTCATCTCGCTGCCATCCCTGTGGAAGAGCCAAGAACTTGGAACCCAGAAGCAGCAACCGGCGCAGGAAGCCTCCCATGTTGCAATCTGAACTTCAAGCCCCATAATACTTTGCTTCAGTTAGCAATTTCGTTTTTGAAGCTAGCATGGTGTGACAGCAGCAGGTTCAACTCAACCCATGGCACCCTGACACCACCACCACCCCACCCCACCCCACCCCCTGGTGACAGAAACCCAAGAAGCTGACAGCTCATGCTATGGAGAGCTCCCTGTCCTCTCATCCCCTTGCTGAATTCAGTGACTCAAAAGGTAATGGCAGCAGGTTCCTGCTCAGCACAATAGGCACCATGAGGATGTCCCCCCTGTAACTACCTCACCTTCCCAGCTGCCCTTGCAAAACAGATACGGGGGAATGATGACGAGTGATGGATGGCTTGGAGGAGCTGCCGAGGTTTAGTCAGTCTAGACCCCACATCAACACCTCTTCAGTAAAGAATAAATATGCGTCATTGTCATAGGTGACACTTCTGAAGGGAGTGCAAGGCCTGATATGCAGGCCAGACCCATGTCTTTGGGAAGTCTGCTGTCTCCTGGGGGCCTGGATTAGTGATGTGAGGAGAAAGCTTCCTTTCCTAGTGCAGCCCTTGAACCATGATCCACTGCTGATCTTTCAGGCAGGCAGCGATGAAGAAAAGCAGAGCACCCCTAATGGTGGGGATTACCTCCACATGTACAGCTGGCACAACGTCCAGCATCAGAATTAGGATCACTGTTGGAGCTATCAGAGTTGTTCTGGGAAACTGAGGAAGTGACAGCTACCCTCCTGGTATTGCTACCTCGGGATCTGCCCCTCTGCAGCTCCCGTTAACCTCCTGAAAAGATCAGAAGTTGGTTGACCATCCCATCTGTTCATGTTCTCACCAAACTGATCACGCAGAGTTATCCAGATACTGCCACGTGATTGCCTCTGCTGTCTGTTTTGGTTTGACCTGTTCTGGAATGGCCTTCTTGAACGCTATAAATTCATCTTGTGCTCACATTATGCAGGACCCGATCGCAACAACCCTCTCCTCGGCTATTGCTGTCGGTTCAAGGCATAGCTTGATCATGTACTCGGTCAGTTTTTCAATGATTTGGCCAAGAAATGAATGGCAGAGATATTTATAGAGATTTTAAATTCATTTATGTACAAACTATGCTACAAGTTATTTACCGCTGATATTTACAGGTACTAGTATTCACCTGGAAGAACCATCTCTACAGAATGTATATATTTGGGCACTTTGAACAGCTTGAGGGGATCTAGAAATTTAGAAACTAAATCAATTTGGAAAGAGGCAGAGAAAGGGGAGGGTGTGTGTGTGATTGTCGGTGACCAGCAAGCCCACAAGCAGGCAGTTTGGCACAAACCTCAACAGAAACTTTATGAAGAAATATTTGGCTTACTCACAAACTAAGAACTTTGCAAGATCTTTCCTTGACACTGTGTTTATATTCCAGCTCCCCTTGGACCCAGATCAGGTGTCCATGAAACGGTCCTTAGTAAAGAAACTCACCCAGGGTGCCCCTCAAAGATATGCACACACACTAGGAGGGATGCTTCTGACTGGACAGGATGGAAGTCCTAAAACTGTGGGTGAGTTTGCTAGTGACCTGAGGGAATATGAGGACAGTGTCAGTCACAGGCCTGTAATCTCAGCCATAGAGGCTATGACTAAAGACATCATCAAAGAGATTAAGGCCTCCATGTCTGAATTGAAGAAGGGGGATGACACCTCTTTCCCCCCTTCACCTTCTCCTTCAGAATGGATCCATGTTTCAGACATCAGGAATAAACATCCTCCTCCTAGGAGATCACCCCAAGCTAATCAGAGGACGTCGAGGGGGTCTCTAAGGAGAATTCTCTGTGACCATGGGGAAAACATGAACCGCTGGGATGGCCAACCCACCTCTGCACTCTGGGCCAGAGTATGGCAACTGCAAGGTGGCCCCAATGGGAATAACTCACCCAGGAGAAGGGCAGCCCCAGTTTCCCAGGGTGGTTCCTCCCGTTCAAGAGACCCTTCTCCCAGTAACACAGGGCCCTGTGACAAATGTGGGCTTCGCCGCCAGCATTAGAGGTGCCCTGCCTCCAGCCAGGTGGAGGTCAGGGACAACAGAGTGTACTGGGATGTGTTTGTGAAATGGCCTGGCACTTCAGAAGCCCTGAAGTACCGAGCTCTGGTGGACACAGGGGCCCAATGCACCCTAATACCATCAAGCTACAGAGGGACCGAGCCCATAACCATTCAAGGGATCACAGAGGGCTCACAAGATCTGACTGTACTGCAGGCTGAGATAAGCCTGACTGGGAATGAGTGGGGAAAACACACCATAGTGACTGGTCCAGATGCACCTTGCATTCTTGGCATTGACTTTCTGCAGGAGGGATGTTTTAAGGACCCTAAGGGGCACAAGTGGGCATTTGGGGTAGCAGCTGTAGGGACTGCAGACAGGGAACAGCTGTCTGCCATGCCTGAGCTGTCAGATGACTCCTCCGTAGTTGGCAGCCATAAGGTGCAGGATTTGAAGTTACCAATTGCTTCTCGCATAGTGCATCGCAGGCAATACAGGACCAACTGAGACTCTCTGCATCCCATACATCAACTGATTCGATGACTGGAGAGCCAGAAGGTAATCAGCAAAGCTCATTCACCCTTCAACAGCCCAATATGGCCAGTGCGGAAGGCAAACGGGGAATGGAGATTGACTGTGGACTACCGTGGCCTGAATGAAGTAACTCCTCCGATGAGTGTTGCTGTGCCAGACATGTTGGAGCTCCAGTACGAACTGGAATCGAAGGTGGCCAAGTGGTATGCCACAATAGACATTGCTAATGCTTTCTTCTCCATTCCCATTGCAGAAGAATGTAGGCCAGAGTTTGCTTTCACCTGGAGAGGTGTCCAATATCAATGGAATCGTCTCCCCCAGGGGTGGAAACACAGTTCTACCATCTGCCATGAAGTGATCCAAACTGCACTGGAGAAGGGTGGAGCCCCTGAGCACCTGCAGTTCATTGATGACATCATTGTATGGGGTGAGACAGCAGAGGAGGTCTATCAGAAGGGTAAGAGGATAATCGATATCCTGTTGGAGGCTGGCTTTGCCATGAAGAGAAGCAAGGTAAAAGGGCCTGCCAGAGAGATCCAGTTTCTGGGAGTTCGATGGCAAGATGGCCGTCGCCATATCCCTCAGGATGTGGTGAATAAGGTAGCCACTATGGTGCAACCCACTAGTAAGAGACAGACACAATCCTTCTTGGGGCTTGTGGGCTTCTGGAAACTGAACATTCCTGGGTACAGTCAAATAGTGAAACCCCTCTTCCATGTAACACAGAAAAATAATTTTGTGTGGGGACCTGAGCAACAGGTAGCATTTGACCAGATAAAAGGAGAAGTGGTCCATGCTATGGCTCTGGGACCTGTTGGAACTGGGCCAGAGATCAAGAATGTGCTGTATACTGTGGCTGGTGAGAGTGGTCCTAAGTGGAGTTTGTGGCAGAAAGCTCCTGGTGAGACAAGGGGCAGGCCCCTAGGTTTCTGGAGTAAGGGGTACAAAGGTTCTGAGGCCAACTACACTGCAACAGAAAAGGAGATCCTAGCTGCCTATGAGGGAGTCCGAGCTGCTTCTGAGGTAATTGGGACTCCTTTTAGCTCCATGGCTTCCAGTCCTGACTTGGATGTTTAAAGGGAGGGGCTCAACCCCACATCATGCCACAGATGCCACCTGGAGTAAATGGATGGCCCTGATAACTCAGCGAGCTCGAATAGGGAACTTTGAACGCCCTGGCATAGTAGAAGTGATCACCAACTGGCCAGAGGGTGCTGACTTTGGGATGCCACCAGAGAAGACAGTGACCCATGCTGAGGAGGCTCCCCCATATAATGACCTCCCTGATAATGAAAAGGGCTATGCTCTATTCACAGATGGATCTTGCCATCTTGTAGGGAGCAAGAGGAGATGGAAGGCAGCTGTCTGGAGCCCAACAAGGCAAGTGGCAGAAGCAAGGGACGGAGAAGGCGAATCCAGTCAGTATGCAGAGGTAAAAGCTGTCCAGCTGGCCCTGGATATAGCAGAACGGGAGAACTGGCCGGTGCTTTACCTATATACTGACTCCTGGATGGTGGCAAATGCCTTATGGGGGTGGCTGAAGGAATGGAAGAAGAACGGATGGCAGAGGAAAGGAAAGGCTATCTGGGCCGCAGACCTGTGGCAAGACATTGCTGCCCATCTGGACAAGCTGCCAATAAAGGTACGGCACATCGATGCACACATTCCCAAAAGCAGAGCCACTGAGGAACACCAGCACAACCACCAAGCAGATCTGGCTGCTAAAATCTCCCAGATAGACTTGGACTGGGAACACAAGGGTGAGCTATTCCTAGCTCGCTGGGCCCATGACACTTCAGGTCACCAAGGGAGAGATGCCACATACCGGTGGGCTCGGGACAGGTCAGTGGACATATCCATGGAAGCCATCTCCCAGGTTATTCATGAGTGTGACATCTGTGCTGCCATAAAGCAGGCTAAGCGCATGAAGCCTTTATGGTATGGGGGGAGATGGTCAAAGTATAAGTACGGAGAGGCCTGGCAGATCGACTACATCACCCTTCCTCGATCTCACAGTGGCAAGCAGTACGTACTGACCATGGTGGAGGCAAGTACAGGGTGGCTGGAAACCTACCCAGTACCTCATGCCACTGCCCGCAACACCATCCTGGGCCTGGAGAGACACGTCCTGTGGAGACACGGCACCCCAGAGAGGATCGAGTCGGACAATGGAACCCACTTCAAGAACCATCTCACAAGGGACTGGGCAAAGGAACATGGGATTGAATGGATTTACCATATCCCATACCATGCACCAGCTGCAGGGAAGGTTGAACGCTACAATGGCTTGTTGAAGACCACCCTAAAAGCCATGGGGGGTGGAACCTTTAGGAACTGGGAAAGACACCTAGCTCAGGCCACTTGGTTAGTCAATAGCAGAGGGTCTGTAAACCGAGCTGGTCCTGCCCAGTCCAACCTGCTGCAAACAGTGGATGGAGATGGAGTTCCTGTGATCAATGAGAAAAACCTACTGGGAAAATCAGTATGGGTTTTCCCTGCTGTTGGTGGGGGCAAACCAACCCGAGGGGTGGTCTCTGCTGAGGGGCCTGGCCACACATACTGGGTCATGCTAGAGACTGGGGATATTCAGTGTGTGCCACAACGAAACGTGACTTTGGCTGAAAAGGTATAGCCTCAGAAGGTAGCACCAATTAATGTAATGTAATCACTGTATAATAGTTATAAGTTGTTAAAAGTTTTCTTTCCTAGTTTGGTAACAACCTGGCATCCAGGATCCAACATGAACCCACCGCACACAGGCATCAGCCCAGAGAACTTTTGCATCATCTCACCTACACCTGTTCTTGCTTTCCCACAGCAAAAGTCTGTTCCTGTTTCCCCTACAGCAATAGATTGTTCCTGACTCCCCTTCAGAGATGAAGATTGTTTCCTGTTTTTTCTTATTCTTCTCCACGTTCCTGCCCAGCTCAAACACCACCTGCATCAACTGGTACCAGAGAGAGAAGCTGCCCTGAGAGAGAGAGACAGCCAGGATAAAGAGGGACTTGCAACAAGAACTCTAATACTCACCACAGTTCATGACTGGATAAAGAGACTATGACAGAAAAGTGGAAGTGGAATAGAGGGGTGGACTGTGCTGGGTTACACCCATCCTGGATGGGGCTGAAAGAACCCAGCCCCCAGGTGGACAAAAGAAACTTAATCCAGGTGGGACTTGGTTCCTTCCCCACCAGGAGAAGGGGTCCCCTGGCTCAAAGGTGGTCTATTCCTGTCCAGCAAGCCTATAAAAGAGCAGACATCTAGCTGCTTGCTCTTTTCCTACCTCGTCCGCTCAAAAGAACATTGCTGCTGCTGCTGCCTTCTGCACTGACCACGTGGCCGGGGCCTACTTCTTCCAACTGAATCCACTCACATCCAGGGGAATACAAGGCCATCCAGGCTTGGTTTTGTATATTTTCCCATTTACCCTCATTCCTTACCTTTGTGAACCCTCCCTGTTACTGATGTATATATATATATATTCTTTTTTTTTTTTTTTGTTTAAAAAATTACCTCTTGTACTTCCAGACTATTTCTTTTGTGAATTTACTTCTCCTCACCCCTACCCCTTTTTTTTCCTTTCCTCTCTCTCTACCTTGCCAGGAAAAAAAGGGAGGGGGGAGGAATCTCAGTCTGTTATCATTTGAGCTCCTAAACTCCAGTCAGAGCTCAAACCAGCACAACTTGTTTACCAAAACAAGCCCTATTTAGCATTTGCCACACGAATACTGGTCCAATGAGCATCCTTTGTAAACAGAATAATTAACCAATGAAGTGATGTTTTGCCAAATGTAGTATAAGCATATGCCTTGAACAAAGCAAGCACGAGCATATCACCTGAGCTTTGTTTACCACAACATGCCCAGGCAGGTTGTTTACCTGGACTCGGTGGTGCCAAGATTTCCCCCCCTCTCTAGAAGGGAGAGGGAAGAGGGGGTTCGAGCTGAACATGTAGGGACATGTCCTGGCACTATTTTGGACATAATTTTGGACATAAGCATCATTCACCACACTACCCCAACAGCTGTTGGAAAAGTAGCACAGCTAGCTGTAGGCAATCCAGGAGTCTCCTAGCATGCCTAGATGACAACTTCTTAAGACAAGAAATTAACAAACCTACCGGAGGGGATGTGTTATTGGACCTGTTCTGGTGGTTTTAAGGCTGTGCCTTTAATTTCTTTTCACAGAGTTCGAGCAGAAAAGTAAAAGAATGTAAATAAATCACAACTGGATGTAAGAAAGAAAAATAATTATTATTCTAAACACTTCCATTGCGGAGTTAGAAATGTTTAAGAGTCAGTACTAAAACCAAAGTCTCACTGTGAGATAACCCACCCACATACTGACCTTGAAAGCTAAGTTTCTAACAACCTCTCTGCTGCTTCTCTTTTCTTCCTTTTGCCAGGGGGGTCTGGAGAAGGCAGGGAAGGGGGAGGCAGAGGGACAGCTTTCCTGGCTTTGGCCAGGACGGTTTTGTGCTGTTTCTGTTAATTGTACATGTGTCGGTGTGAGCTGAAATTCCCCCCCCCACCGACAATAACCAGGCTAGCCCAGTCTGGAAGCAAATGAAAAGCTGTATTTACAAGCAGATGAAATGCAATGAATATGTACAAATATACAAAATTCACAACATTTACAAATATATACAATCAACAGAAAAGCACAACCGATCTCCCTTTGCTTCCCCCCAAGGGGACCCTCCCAAAGGGGCCTCCCTCTCCCAGGAGCTTGCCCCCCAGACCCCCCTGGACAGAGAAGCAGAGTTTAGTTAGAGCAGAAACTTGTTAACTTAGCTGCCAAGGTCAGTACGTGTTATCTTCAGCCAGAAGAGAAGAAGAAACAGCAGCCAGACAGCCCAGCAACTGCCCCCACTGCCGAACGCAGAATGTGCAGAGTGCCTACTTTGTTTTGGGTAATAGTTCTTAAACATTTCTATCTATCCAATGGAAGTGTTTAGAACAATCGTTATTTTGCTTTCTTACACCCAATAGTGACTTATTTACATTCTTTCACTTTCTCTGTTCTGAACTTTGCAAGGAAAAATTAAAAAGACAGTTTCAAACCATCACAGTCCACCCCTTCTAAACAATTCCATTGGCTGCTACTATCATTTATCTAACCTAAAATAATACCTACAACAATAGGTGAATAAAGACCATAGTCCATTCCAGCTATCTCAGATGTAGATGATTCAAAAGAGTCAAATCACAGGAAAAACAGCCAACAGTTTGTTTCCTCGCAGATGGAGCGAAGGAAGGAACAGGGACTCTCAGGTGACTCAGGGCTCTCAGGGTTCGTGCACCGTAGATCTCATGGACTCTCCTCTTGGGCGCGATGCTGTATCTGCGCAACACTCTGAATTTAACCTCTCTCAGCCAAAGTTAATTTCTTTGTGGAATACACTGAATTTCACCATTTTCTTGCATCACCCAATAGGTGTGACCAGGACCTTCAGCAGAAACCACCCCTCGGACAGGTTTGGCCTCTCCTGAAGGAGAAAATACCCAAACAGTTTTGCCTAACAGATTCTTTTCTCTGATAACAGGAACTCTATCACCTTCCTCCTTTCGCAACAAATCTGATTGGGCAGGTCCAGCTCGATTCACTGAACCTCTACTATTCACCAACCAGGTTGCTTGTGCTAAATGTTTCTCCCAGTTTTTCAAAGATCCACCCCCCATGGCTTTGAGAGTGGTTTTCAGCAAACCGTTGTAGCGTTCGATCTTCCCTGCAGCTGGTGCATAGTAGGGAATGTGGAATATCCACTCGATGCTGTGCTCTTTGGCCCAGTTTTTTACAAGATTGTTCTTGAAGTGAGTTCCGTTGTCTGACTCAATCCTCTCTGGAGTTCCGTGTCTCCACAGGATTTGTCTCTCCAGACCAAGAATGGTGTTACGTGCAGTTGCATGAGAAACTGGATAAGTTTCCAGCCATCCAGTGCTTGCCTCTACCATAGTCAGCACATACTGCTTACCAGATGGAGAACGAGGTAGAGTGATGTAGTCAATCTGCCAGGCTTCACCATACTTGTACTTGGACCATCGGTCACCGTACCACAAGGGCTTGATCCGCTTTGCCT
Source organism: Indicator indicator (assembly GCF_027791375.1). NCBI lineage: Eukaryota > Metazoa > Chordata > Aves > Piciformes > Indicatoridae > Indicator > Indicator indicator. Next base: position 18,068 of record NW_026539079.1, on the reverse strand, counting down.
GCTTAATAGCAGCACAAATGTCACAGTCATGGATGACTTGTGTGATAGCATCCATGGAAATGTCAATGGATCTGTCACGAGCCCATCGGTAGGTTGCATCTCTGCCTTGATGTCCTGACGAGTCATGGGCCCACCGAGGCTAAGAACAGCTCACCTCGGTGTTTCCAGTCAAGATCAGGATCAGGATCAGAGTTTGTGTCCACCTGGGAAACTCTTGCAGCTAGATCTGCCTGATGGTTGTGTTGTTGTTCCTCAGTAGCTTTGCTCTTAGGAATGTGAGCATCGATGTGTCTCACTTTCACTGGGATTCTCTCAATGCGAGCAGCAATGTCTTGCCACAGATCTGCAGCCCAGATTGGCTTTCCTTTCCTCTGCCAGCCATTCTTCTTCCAGTCTTTCAGCCAACCCCACAAGGCATTGGCTACCATCCACGAGTCAGTGTAGAGATAAAGCTTTGGCCATCTCTCACGTTCAGCTACGTTAAGAGCTAGCTGGACAGCTTTTACCTCTGCAAATTGACTGGATTCTCCTTCTCCATCTCTCGCTTCTGCAACTCTGCGCGTTGGACTCCACACTGCAGATTTCCATCTCCGCTTGTTCCCAACCAGACGACAGGAACCGTCTGTGAACAAAGCATATCTCTTTTCATCATCAGACAGATCACTGTAAGGAGGAGCTTCCTCTGCACGAGCTACTCTCTCCTCTGGAGGTTTTGCACAGCTTGTGCCTTCTGGGCAGTTTGTGATCACCTCCACCAAACCAGGCCTTTCGAGATTTCCCATTCGAGCTCTCTGTGTTATCAGAGCCATCCACTTAGACCAGGTAGCATCTGTTGCATGATGTGGTGAAGAACCTTTGCCTTTGAACATCCAATTCAGAACTGGCAATCTAGGAGCTAGAAGAAGTTGTGACTCAGTTCCAATCACTTCAGAAGCAGCTTTCACTCCTTCATAAGCAGCTAAAATCTCTTTCTCTGTTGGAGTGTAGTTTGCCTCTGAGCCTCTGTAGCCACGACCCCAGAAACCAAGAGGACGTCCTCGTGTCTCCCCTGGAGCTCTTTGCCATAAGCACCAGGTTGGACCATTGTCACTCGCGGCCGTGTACAGAATGTTCTTAATGTCTGGACCAGTTCGGACAGGTCCCAGACCCATCGCTTGGACTACCTCTCGCTTGATCTGGTCAAAGGCTGCTTCTTGCTCAGGACCCCATTGGAAACTGTTTCTCTTTCGAGTCACATCATAGAGAGGTTTCACAATCTGACTGTATCCAGGAATGTGCAGTCTCCAAAATCCCACTATGCCTAAGAAACGCAGAGTTTCTTTCTTCTTGATGGGATTTGCCATGGTGGAGACTCTGTTTATCACATCCATTGGGATATGACGGCGACCATCTTGCCACCGCACTCCCAGAAACTGGATTTCTCTGGCAGGTCCTTTCACCTTGTCTCGCTTGATAGCGAAACCAGCTTGCAAGAGAATGTCAATGATTTTGTTACCTTTCTCGAAGACTTCTTCAGCAGTCTCACCCCAGACGATGATGTCATCGATGAACTGAATGTGTTCTGGAGCTCCACCTTTCTCCAAAGCATCATGGATCACTGCATGGCAGATGGTTGAACTGTGAATCCACCCCTGGGGCAAACGATTGAATGTGTACTGAATGCCTCTCCAGGTGAAAGCAAACTGAGGCCTGCATTCCTCTGCTATGGGAATAGAGAAGAAAGCATTAGCAATGTCTATGGTAGCATACCATTTGGCCTGCTTGGATTCCAGCTCATATTGGAGTTCCATCATGTCTGGTACAGCTGCACTCATGGGTGGAGTTACTTCATTCAAGGCACAGAAATCAACTGTCAGACGCCACTCTCCATTCTGCTTTCTCACAGGCCAGATTGGACTGTTGAAAGGTGAATGAGTTTTGCTGATGACCTTCTGACTCTCCAACTGACGAATCAAGTTTTGAATGGGCACCAAAGAGTCACGGTTGGTTCTGTATTGTCTGTGATGCACAGTTTGAGAAGCAACCGGCAGCTTTACATCCTCTATCTCATGTTGTCCCACAACTGCAGATTCATCTGAAAGCTCAGGTCTGATAGACAACTTCAATTTTCCTCCATCAATTTCTACAGTTGCTATTCCAAAAGCCCATTTGTAACCCTTAGGGTCTTTAAAACGCCCTTCTCTCAGAAAGTCAATTCCCAAAATACAAGGTGCATTAGGACCTGTTACAATAGTATGTTTCTTCCACTGCTTCCCAGTTAAACTTATATCAACCTCTATCTTAAACAACTCTTGAGATCCACCAGTGACTCCCTGAATGGTTATAGATTCTCCCCCTTGATAATTTGATGGTATTATGGTGCACTGAGCTCCTGTGTCAACCAAGGCCCTGTACTTCTGAAATTTTGAAGTGCCAGGCCACTGGATGTACACATCCCAATAGATTCTGTTATCTCCATTATCCCTTACCTCCCCCTGGCGGAAGGCAGGGCACCCCTAATGGTGGGGATTACCTCCACATGTACAGCTGGCACAACGTCCAGCACCAGAATTAGGATCACTGTTGGAGCTATCAGAGTTGTTCTGGGAAACTGAGGAAGCGACAGCTACCCTCCTGGTATTGCTACCTCGGGATCTGCCCCTCTGCAGCTCCCGTAACCTCTTGAAAAGATCAGAAGTTGGTTGACCATCCCATCTGTTCATGTTCTCACCAAACTGATCACGCAGAGTTATCCAGATACTGCCACGTGATTGCCTCTGCTGTCTGTTTTGGTTTGACCTGTTCTGGAATGGCCTTCTTGGAGCACGTCTGTTCCTAACAGCTGAAACTTGTATCCATCTGGAGGAAGAGGAATCAGAATCATCCCCCTTCATCAAGTTGGATATGGAGGTTTTAAATTCCTCCTTCAGCTCTTTCATGCAATTCTCATCTTTCCAGACAGAGTTTCAATGGCTGAAACCAAAGAAGTACGTGCAAGACTATCCTCCAATTGCCTCATTTGGTCAGTGAAATGGCCAACAGTAGGAGGCACTCCACCATAATTTCTTGCCACAATCCTGCTTGCCAGAATAGTAGCATAATTAGGAGGAGCAAGCTTAATGAGCTTTTTGGCAAGGCCTGTTCCAACAGGAATTTCATCAGGATTCAGAGTCTTATGATCTCCATACATTACTTCTCTCACAGCAAACTCTCAGATGCTTGATTCCCTCAGCTATTGTGGTCCAAGGCTTAGGGTTCCATGGTAAATCATCTCTGCTGGGGTACCTCAGCGAGACTGCCAGTAGGAGGCGTGCCCACAGAGAAACTTTACCAATGCACTTGCCTAGGTGCCTGTCTATGCCTGTATCCTTTGAGAGCATCCCCAACTGAGAGGCCGACTTGTCGCCTACCACCAATGCTGGGGCTCCCATATCAAAACACCTGGCTAGCCAAGACAGGACTGGCTCATTATCTCCTCTGATGTAATCCTTCCTCACATGTCTAATTTCCTGTCTGGGTGCATTAGCTGACTGTATGTCATCCTCCTCATCATCATCATCATCATCCTGAGGTCGCTGTCCCCATAATCCTATTTTAATCCTCCGTTGAATTTCCTTGAGTTCAGAGGCACTGCCTGCAGTTGCTAATTCAGCAGGGTCTACATCGACTACATCTCCATCATCCATGTGGGGTCTCAAGAGGTCTGCCAGAGTTTTAAGGCTAACCCTCTCTTCCTCACCAGAAGGATCTTTCTTAACAGAGGGACCCTGAGTAGAAGGACCCTCATCTCCATCTGCACCATCTCCTGCAGCATCTGCATCTCCTCCTGCAGCTCCTTTACGCTTTCTGCTTACAGTGGCCACCAAATTTACTGGATTGGCTTTCACATTCACAGCAGAGTTGGAGGGAGTAGAGGAATTTTGTGCAGGGTTAGCAGGAGCAGAGGGAGTCTGTGCAGGGTTGGTAGGAGGTGTGCTTTGAGATCCTGCAGATACTGCTGCGTCCGTCTGGGCAGCAGAGGGAGGAGGAGGAGACTGTGCCTCATTAATGGCGTCTGCCTGCACAGCTATGTCTGTCTGCGCAGCCATTTCTCTCTGTGTAACTATGTCTGCCTGGACAACCATTTCTCTCTGTGTAACTATGTCTGCCTGGACAACCATTTCTCTCTGTGTAACTATGTCTGTCTGCACAACCATTTCTCTCTGTGTAACTATGTCTGTCTGCACAACCATTTCTCTCTGTGTAACTATGTCTGTCTGCACAACCATTTCTCTCTGTGTAACTATGTCTGTCTGCACAACCATTTCTCTCTGTGTAACTATGTCTGTCTGCACAACCATTTCTCTCTGTGTAACTATGTCTGTCTGCACAACCATTTCTCTCTGTGTAACTATGTCTGCCTGCACAACCATTTCTCTCTGTGTAACTATGTCTGTCTGCACAACCATTTCTCTCTGTGTAACTATGTCTGCCTGCACAACCATTTCTCTCTGTGTAACTATGTCTGCCTGCACAACCATTTCTCTCTGTGTAACTATGTCTGTCTGCGCAGCCATTTCTCTCTGTGTAACTATGTCTGTCTGCACAACCATTTCTCTCTGTGTAACTATGTCTGCCTGCACAACCATTTCTCTCTGTGTAACTATGTCTGCCTGCACAACCATTTCTCTCTGTGTAACTATGTCTGCCTGCACAACCATTTCTCTCTGTGTAACTATGTCTGCCTGCACAACCATTTCTCTCTGTGTAACTATGTCTGTCTGCACATCCATTTCTCTCTGTGTAACTATGTCTGTCTGCACAACCATTTCTCTCTGTGTAACTATGTCTGTCTGCACAACCATTTCTCTCTGTGTAACTATGTCTGTCTGCACATCCATTTCTCTCTGTGTAACTATGTCTGTCTGCACAACCATTTCTCTCTGTGTAACTATGTCTGCCTGCACAACCATTTCTCTCTGTGTAACTATGTCTGTCTGCACAACCATTTCTCTCTGTGTAACTATGTCTGCCTGGACAACCATTTCTCTCTGTGTAACTATGCCTGCTTGCGCAACCATTTCTCTCTGTGCAGCTGTGTCTGTTTGTGTACCCCTGTCTGCCCGTGCACCCCTCTCTGCCTGTGTAATCGAGTCTGTCTGTGTCGCGGAGTCTGTCTGTGTAACTATGTCTGCCTGTGTACCCGAGTCTGTTATCTCAGATTCTGGCAAAGGTCCTGCAGCTACTGCTGCTGGCTCTGAGTCAAAACTATCGGCAGCTTTCTCACAAACCTGAACTGTGATTTCCTGGTCACCATAATCAGAATCAGAAACCAATTCCGAACCTCTCTGAGCTTTTCTATGTTTCCTCTTACATCTACGCAGGTCGGAAGAGTGAGTAGCCTTATGTCTTTCTTGACACAGTGCTATCAGCAGCCATATGATTATTCCAAGAAACAACAAAATTAAGGCTAGCACAAGATATCTAGGGTACCACTGGTTCCAAAGACCCTCTGTAGTTGTAAGAGGAGTAACAAACTCAAATGTGTCTGCTAGCAGATTCATAGTTGAGTTACCATAGCTTCTTAGCCCAATAAGACCACAACAGAATTCAACAGCATTCAGTAACTTGTTCTTAACCCAAAGAAACGACTTATATGCCACATATCTCACAATCTTGTCTATCATGCAGGAAACAGCCCATCTGTAGACAATCACACTGATAACAGAGGAAATAAAATTACTCAAAATCCAAAACAGCTTCATTTTGCTTCCTAATCTGAGCAGGAATAAATCATACAAGCAATCGAGCCCCGAGTTGGAGCGCCAAAAATAAAAAGTGTGTCGGTGTGAGCTGAAATTCCCCCCCCACCGACAATAACCAGGCTAGCCCAGTCTGGAAGCAAATGAAAAGCTGTATTTACAAGCAGATGAAATGCAATGAATATGTACAAATATACAAAATTCACAACATTCACAAATATATACAATCAACAGAAAAAGCACAATCGATCTCCCTTTGCTTCCCCCCAAGGGGACCCTCCCAAAGGGGCCTCCCTCTCCCAGGAGCTTCCCCCCCAGACCCCCCTGGACAGAGAAGCAGAGTTTAGTTAGAGCAGAAAGTTGTTAACATAGCTGCCAAGGTCAGTGTGTTATCTTCAGCCAGAAGAGAAGAAGAAACAGCAGCCAGACAGCCCAGCAACTGCCCCCACTGCCGAACGCAGAATGTGCAGAGTGCCTACTTTGTTTTGGGTAATAGCTCTTAAACATTTCTATCTATCCAATGGAAGTGTTTAGAACAATCGTTATTTTGCTTTCTTACACCCAATAGTGACTTATTTACATTCTTTCACTTTCTCTGTTCTGAACTTTGCAAGGAAAAAATAAAAAGACAGTTTCAAACCATCACAGTACATATCTGTAAATACTGTATATTTTGTATATATTCATTGCATTCCATTGTAGACTGTAGTTTTTGCTTGTAAATACAGCTACATTTGCTTCCGAACAGAGCTAGCCTGGTGGTGTTAATGTGGGAGGGAAATTTCAACCCACCACACTACAACAAATACTTTTGGCGCCTTTCAACGCAGGGCAATGGCTTCCTTGATTAATTCCTGCTCAGATTAGGAAGCAAAATGAAGCTGCTGTGGATTCTGTGGCATTTGATATATTCTGTTCTGACTGCAGTAATTTACAGATGGGCTGTTTCGGCTATGATAGATAAGATTGGAAGATATGTAGTATACAAGTTATTTCTTTGGTTTAAATACAAGTTAAAGAGATGTGGTGATTACTGCCTTAGTTTTATTGGAGTCAGAAATTATGGTAACTCGATTGCAAATTTGCCAGCAGAGGAGATACTGAGCCAATCCTGAGCTGGCTAGGGCGATGTTACGACACGAGAGCTCCTACCTTTGTGGTAGGTGACAATTCAGCATGCCAGCTTCAACTCTCTCAAAACATACAGAAATAGACAGGCATCTCGGTAGGTGCCTGGGTAAGGTTTCTCTGTGGGCACGCCTCCTACTGGCAGTCCTCATGAGGTACCCCTCCAGAGATGATTTACCATGGAACCCTAAGCCTTGGAGCACAATAGCTGAGGGAATCAAGCATCTGAGAGAGTTTGCTGTGAGAGAAGTGATGAATGGAGATCATAATAGCTGAATCCTGATGAAATTCCTGTTGGAACAGAAAAAAAGCTCATTAAGCTTGCTCCTCCTAATTATGCTACTATTCTGGCACGCAGGATTGTGGCAAGAAATTATGGTGGAGTGCCTCCCACTGTTGGCCATTTCACTGACCAAATGAGGCAATTGGAGGACAGTCTTGCACGTCTTTCTTTGGTTTCAGCCATTGAAATTCTGTCTGGAGAGCTAAAGAATTGCATGAAAGAGCTGAAGGAGGAACTTAAAACCTTCATATCCAACTTGATGCCAATTCCTCTTCTTCCAGATGGATACAAGTTTCAGCTATTAGAAACAGATATCATTCAAGAAGGCCATTTAAGAATAGGTCAAACCAAAACAGACAGCAGAGGCAATCACGTGGCAGTATCTGGATAACTCTGCGTGATCAGTTTGGTGAGAACATGAACAGATGGGATGGTCAACCAACTTCTGATCTTTTCAAGAGGTTACGGGAGCTGCAGAGGGGCAGATCCCGAGGCAGCAATACCAGGAGGGTAGCTGTCGCTTCCTCAGTTTCCCAGAACAACTCTGATAGCTCCAACAGTGATCCTAATTCTGGTGCTGGACGTTGTGCCAGCTGTACATGTGGAGGTAATCCCCACCATTAGGGGTGCCCTGCCTTCCGCCAGGGGGAGGTAAGAGATAATGGAGATAACAGAATCTATTGGGATGTGTACATCCAGTGCTCACATTGAGAGAATTCTAGTAAAAGTGAGACACATCGATGCTCACATTCCTAAGAGCAGAGGTACTAAGAAACACCACCACAACCATCAGGCAGATCTAGCTGCAAGAGTTTCTCAAGTAGACACAAACTCTGATCCTGATCTTGACTGGAAACACCGAGGTGAGCTGTTCTTAGCTCGGTGGGCCCATGACTCGTCAGGACATCAAGGCAGAGATGCAACCTACCGATGGGCTCGTGACAGATCCATTGACATTTCCATGGATGCTATCACACAAGTCATCCATGACTGTGACATTTGTGCTGCTATTAAGCAGGCAAAGAGGATCAAGACCTTGTGGTACGGTGACCGATGGTCCAAGTACAAGTATGGTGAAGCCTGGCAGATTGACTACATCACTCTACCTCGTTCTCGATCTGGTAAGCAGTATGTGCTGACTATGGTAGAGGCAAGCACTGGATGGCTGGAAACTCATCCAGTTCCTCATGCAACTGCACGTAACACCATTCTTGGTCTGGAGAGACAAATCCTGTGGAGACATGGAACTCCAGAGAGGATTGAGTCAGACAACGGAACTCACTTCAAGAACAATCTTGTAAAAAACTGGGCCAAAGAGCACAGCATCGAGTGGATATTCCACATTCCCTACTATGCACCAGCTGCAGGGAAGATCGAACGCTACAACGGTTTGCTGAAAACCACTCTCAAAGCCATGGGGGGTGGATCTTTGAAAAACTGGGAGAAACATTTAGCACAAGCAACCTGGTTGGTGAACAGTAGAGGTTCAGTAAATCAGGCTCGAGCTACTCAGTCAGATTTGTTACCAAAGGAAGGTGATGTAGTTCCTGTTATCCGAGAAAAGAATCTGTTAGGCAAAACTGTTTGGGTATTTCCTCCTTCAGGAGAGGCCAAACCTGTCCGAGGGGTGATTTCTGTTGAAGGTCCTGGGCACACCTATTGGGTGATGCAAGAGAATGGTGAAATTCAGTGTATTCCACAAAGAAATCTAACTTTGGCTGAGAGAGTCTAAATTCAGAGTATTGTGCAGATACGACATCACACCCAACGGAAGAATCCATTAGGAATCTGCGGTGCACGAACCCTAAGAACCCTGAGAGCCCTGAGTCACCTGAGGATCCCTGTTCCTATTCTTCACAAAGAGACAAACTGTTTTCCATTTTCCTGTTTTTTGAACTTTTGAATTATCTACATCTGAGATAGCTGGAATGGACTATGAACTTTATTCACTCGTTGTAGATATTGCTTTAGATTAGGTGAATTGTAGTAGCAAGGAACAGATTTGTTTAGAAGGGGTGGATTGTGGTGGTTTTAAGGCTGTGGCGTTAATTTCTTTTCACAGAGTTCGAGCAGAAAAGTTAAAGAATGTAAATAAATCACAATTGGATGTAAGAAAGCAAAATAATGATTATTCTAAACACTTCCATTGGGGAGATAGAAACCTTTAAAATTCAGTTCTCAAAACAAAGCTCAATCTGTCTGGTGTTTTTCTGCTAGGCAATCTAGGAGGGTGTGTTTCTCTTCTGGCTTTGCTTTGAAGATAACCCACCCGCATACTGACCTTGAAAGCTAAGTTCTAACAACCTCTCTGCTTCTTGTCTTTTCTTCCTTTTGCCAGGGGGGGCTCTGGAGAAGGCAGGGAAGGGGGAGGTAGAGGGACAGCTTGTCGTGGAGAGGGGATGATTAGGGATGGAGGATGACAGCTATTAATTATGAAATATGAAAATTATTGTTTATTAATTATTAAATTATGAATAATCGATTAATCACCTTATATATATATTGATTCGGATGCACGGTTGTGACAATATAGTCCATAACTGGTTCAGTATATACAGTTTTACCCAATTATAATATTTACAGATTCGTTTCTAATTAAGGGAATGAAAGGTGCAGTTCCGCCACTTGTCCACTAGATGGAGACTCGACAAGACGCTTGTGGCTTGCAACTATGTACAGAGATATTTATAATGTTATCACGAGGCAAGTTAAGCTGGACATATCATGTGGCTATGCGCAGGCACTTTGAATAGAAGGTTACTGAATGTTGTACACATGGAAAGACACATTCTGTCTTTCTGTGTAGCGAGGCAAGTTGCTGGGTTACACTGGCTCGCTGCTTGTCTGCCGGCTTTCTACCCGGGGCTGGTCCCATTCACGCGGCGACTTTCTTTCTCCTCCCGCCTCTGCAGGTGGGGGCAAGGTTTGCTTTCTCTTCCCGCGGTCTGTGGGGAGGGGCGGCTTGCTTCCCACCGATCGGCGGTTTCCCTTAGCAGGGTTGGAGTGGCTCCCTGTACGGTTGGCCGGCAGGGTCAGTCCAGAGGAGCGGTTCTCCGCGTGGCAGGGCCGGGTTCTTGGGGGTCGGCCCTTGCGATCCAGGTGGCGGTCCCGGTAGGCGGGTTTCAGTGGGGGGTGCAGTGAAGCGACACTTCCCCCTCGGCTTGGCTTGAAGTGAGCTGACTCTGCCAAAATCCCGGCGACTGCTTTCCATTAAGGTTACAATGGTGCAGTCTTTGCCTTTGACTTCAATGGAGAGGCTATCTGTGCTCTCTCTTTCCCTCAGGGAAATCCCGGGTGCTTTGCCCTGACAACTTAGGGCCTGGAGTGGCTACGTCTCCTTTTCTCTCCTGCAGGGGCTATGCAAGATGCGTTTCTGCTTATTTGGCTGCTTATGGCTGCAGCAGATCTGGACTGCCAGGCTTGGGCTAAGTCCTTCCCCTTTTGGGTTAAAGCTTACCTTCTCTCAGGGCTTCGTCAGTCCTTTCAACTGGGCAAGAGCTTTCGACGCTGGTATCTGCATCAGCGAAGGGCTCATCCTTTGCGGGTTCCTCGAGTGGCTCGGTGGGCTGGCTTCTGTATTCGCAGAGGCTTCCAGTATGCTTGCGTGTGAGAAGGCTTACAGCTTACGCAGCACGAGCTTACATAGCGAGTGAAGGCAAAAGGAGAGAGCAAGGTAGTAAACAAATGGAGTAGTACTTATAGATTTCCTCAAGGCTGGATCTGGCCAATGGGCACACTTGTCAACAACCTACTTCAACCTATAGAAAGGGTGAAGCTAGAATTATGCCCTTAGAATGAAAGAGCATGAGTATGCCATGCGATTGGTGCATGCAGTTGTTTACCCTTTAGGAGACAGGTTGGTGCCTGGGCTTTTGTCCTCCTCTCCTGAAAGGAGGGTGGAAAGGGGGGACTTATCAGAACATGTTGGGACAAGTTTACTGGTATTCGGGGGCATAATTCTGGGCATTTGGTGCCTTCACTACACAGCTTTTCTGGCTTTGGCCAGGAGGGTTTTGTGCTGTTTCTGTTAATTGTACATATCTGTAAATATTGTAAATATTGCATATTTTGTATATATTCATTGCATTCCATTGTAGACTGTAGTTTTTGCTTGTAAATACAGCCTCATTTGCTTCCGAACTGAGCTAGTCTGGTGTTCTTAACATGGGAGGGAAATTTCATCCCACCACACTACAACACAAGTCATCAGGGATGTCAAAGTTGAAGGCAGCCTGGGCTGAAGCCATCACACGCTAGTGCAGTTCACTGTCCCAAGGGGTGTGAAGCCCATGAGAAGCATAGTTAGGACCCTAAATTTAGTAGAGCAAACTTCCAGCTCTTTGGGGAGTTAGTAAATAGGTCCCAATTGGAAATGGCCCTCAGAGACAAGGGAGTGGGACGGAGCTGGGAGATCTTTAAGGATGTTTTCCATAGAGAAAGAGATCTCAATCCCCAGGTGTAAGAAATGGGGCAAGGAAGGCAAGAGACCGGCATGGCTGAGTTGAGACCTGCTGGTCAAACTAAAAGGCAAGATGGAGGAACTACGCAGGCAGTGGAAGCAGGGACAGGCATCCTGGGAAGAGTATAGGGACATTGCCCAGTTGTGTAGGGACAAGGTCAGGAAGGCCAAAGCGCAGCTGGAACTGAACTTGACAAGGAATGTAAAGAAAAACAAGAAAGGCTTCTACAGGTATGTTAACGAGAAAAGGAAGGTTAAAGAAAGCATGCTCCCCATAATGAGTAACAGTGGGGAACTGGGAACAATGGATGAGGAGAAGGCTGAGATTCTTAACAAGTTTTTTGCCTCGGTCTGGACACCCTTCTCCTCATGGTCTCATGTTGATGGCCAAAATGTGGGAGACCAGGGAGACAAAGTCCCTCCCACTGTAAGTGAAGACAAGGTGTGTGACCATCTGAGGAACCTGAAAATATACAAGTCCATGGGACTTGATGAGAGTCCCAGAGTCCTGAGGGAATTAACTAATGCAGTTGTCAAGCCACTCCCCATGATATTTGAAAAGTCCTGGCACTCAGGTGAAGTCCCTGATGACTGGAAGAAAAGAAACATTACACCCATTTTTAAAAAGGGTACCAAGGAGCACCCTGGAAACTACCGACCTGTCAGCCTCACCTCCATGCTTGGGAAGATCATGGAACAGATCCTCCTAGATGCCATGCTAAGGCACATGGAGGACAGGGACGTGATTCAAGACAGCCAGCATGGCTTTACTAGGAACAAATCCCACCTGACTAACTTAGTGGCTTTCTATGACAGAGTGACTGCATCAGTGGACAAGGGATGACCTATGGATGTGGTCTATCTTCTACAAGCCCTTTGACACGGTCTCCCACAACATCCTACTCGCCAAGTTGGAGTGACAGGGCTTTGATGGGTGGACTGTTCAGTGGATAAGGAAATGGCTGGCTGGTCACATCCAGAGGGTAGTGCTCAATGTCTCAAAGTCCAGATGGAGAGCAGTGACAAGTGGTGTACCTCAGGGGTCTTTACTGGGACCTGTGCTGTTTAATATTTCTATCAATGCTATAGACAGCAGGATTGAGTGCACCATCAGCAAGTTTGCAGATGACACCAAGCTGAGTGGTGCTGTCAATACACCAGAGGGACAGAATGGCATCCAGAGGGACCTGGACAAGCTGGAGAGATGGGCCCAGGTGAACTTCGTGAGATTCAACAAAGCAAGTGCAGGGTTCTGCACCTGAGCTGGAACTATTCTCGCTATCAATACAGGCTAGGGGATGAGATGATAGAAAGCAGCCCTGTAGAAAAGGACTCGGGGATGCTTGATGGTCGAAAAGCTGAACATGAGCAGGCAGTGTGTGCTTGCAGCCTAGAAGGCAAATCACATCCTGGGCTGCATCCAAAGCAGCATTGCCAGTGGATCCAGAGAGGTGATTCTGTCACTTTGCTCTGGTGAGACCTCACCTGGATTACTGTGTACAGGTCTGTAGCCCTCAGTATAGGAAGAACATGGACCTGATGGAGTGGGTCCAGAGGAAGGCCATGAGAATGATCAAGGGGTTGGAGCAGCTCTGCTATGAGGACAGGCTGAGGGAACTGGGGGTGTTCAGCCTGGAAAAGAGGAGGCTCCAGGGAGATCTAATAGCAACCTTGCAGTACCTGCAGAGGGCCTACAAGGATGGAGAGAGACTGTTTACAAAGGCCTGTAGTGATAGGATGAGGGGCAATTAGATTGGATGTTAGGAACAGGTTCTTTACTATGAAGGTGGTGGAACACTGGAACAGGTTGCCCAGGGAGGTGGTTGTGGCCCCATCCCTGGAGATATTCAAGGTGAGGCTCGACAGGGCTCTGGGCAACTTGATCTAGTTGAGGATGCCCCTGCTTGCTGCAGAGGGGGTTGGACTAGATGACCTTTGGAGGTCTCTTTCAACCCAGACCATTCTATGATTCTATGATCCACCCCTTATTGGACAGGGGCAGTGCCTCCATAGCTGTGCAGAGTGCAGTGTGCACATTGGCCTTTCAGTGGTGTTGTTGCAGTGCTTTTAAGCCAAGCCATCAGGCCAGGCCATGTCTTACCCTGTGTGAGACAATAAAGCAATTGGTATCTCACATGTTGTAACAGGAGTTTTTGAGTGAAAGCAGTGTTTAAAATACTGGACCTTGGATGATATGTTCAATATAATCTTGAATGACGCATTTGGTATAATCCACATGTGAATATAGTTTCGGTACTTGGCAGTTATTCTCCTGTCTAAGATGAGTTATATGGTACCTCTCATGGATTTGATGAAATATTTATGCTAGATTAAGATGTTTATTTAAAAAGTAGCTTTTAAAATATATTTTCAAATTTCTCTATCTAATTTACTACATTTGAATTTTTTAAATTCTGTTTAAATAATGAAAGAAAGAGTGGGAATAGTTGTACTGAAGTGTCTTGTGCAAAGGTGTTTTCTACAGAGCATTACTCAAAGCAATCATAATTACAAGTTTAGTTACTACATAAGATTTTTGTTCTGTCTCCTGTTCCTATGGATGGACTTTTTTGTGTAGATAGAGTTAGTTCTATAGCTTTAACTTGGTGTTCTTTCACAGCAGTGATATTTAAAGAATGTAATTTGATTTTCTTCTAAAGAACATATGTTGTTCTATTAACTACTGAAAAGTTATATGCTGACATAGGATCTCATTTTGTAGGTAAGTGCAGGAAGAAATGCACTGACTATAAAGCAGTGTCAAATGTCAAAACGATTCTTAATAGCAAATATAAGATCTGAAGATAGATCTACAGGCTTTTTAAAATTGTGAATTTGTTAATAATACATTAATTAAAAAAAATAATTTAATTGTATAATTTGTGGATTTAAAGTTGCTAGCTGTTGTCAGTACAAGGAAGAATGGGGATATGTGTCAGAAAACTTTGATGACCTTGATAGCTGCAGAAATAGAATTAGAACAAAATATAAATGCCAGAGATCTATTACTAGAATTTCTACTCTAAGCAGATAACTTTTCAACTGGGTATTACAGAGGAATCATAAGATCCCTGTATATTAATATTATTACAAAATACCTAGTCATCACTAAAATGAGTTTATTAAAAAGCATGTGCAGTTTTTTAATCCATCAGGAGAGGTACATCTGTGTAGAGATATTCAAGTATCAGAGTATGTACATTGAGATTGCATCTGTGTGGTTCTTTGGGCTCTGGAAAAAAAATAATCAAATGTAGAGGTTAGAAGATTATGAAAATTTATGTGAAGTCTTATAGAGAGGAGACTCTCAGCATAAATTACAGTGCAGCAGTCTGAAGGAACTTATTTACATGGCAATCACATCACCACTGATGCTTGGGAAGTCCTAGATTGGACACAGTAGAAGAAAGATGGGAAACTGATTTGGGAACTGCATTCAGGAACCTATGGATTGGGACTGAAGGCAGAAGAATGGACAGATTTCTTCTTGGACACCAGCCAATGAAGAAGAGAGCTTGTCCCCTGTGATGCCTCAGCTTTATGCGGAATATAATGTATATGGAATGGAATCCCTTGTTGTTCAGTTTAGGGTCACCTGTCCTGTCTGCACCTCCCCACAGGTGTGGCCATTTATTTTTTGCACCCCCAATGTGGGGCACAAGACTGAGCATTGACCCTGGTCTTCATAGGAGCAAGTAGAAGCAAGAGCCTTTCTGCACACCAATCCTTGGTACCAACTAGAAACATTGAGAGTTATCACTGCTAGAAGCAGCACTGTCTGTGCAAACATGCTGTTAACTGCAGAAAGTGGTTATTGAGAAGAGATTGAGCTGAAAAGTAAAAATCACTGAACAGAATTAGTTCTAGCTCAAACCTGGATGCACCTATTCATACAGCAATTCCCAAGCTTTTCACTTCTGGAAAGGAGAGAAATTACAGGTAAAAATCATGGAAGATAAGATGACTCTAATTCCAATTTGGAAATGGTAATGAAGTTCTAAAGCACAGAAGAATGAGATGCCTTAATTACCTTCCAATAAGAATGATGAAGGCAAAAGCTAGCTAAGGAAGACATTTCTTCCTTCCAATTTGATGAAATTGATAAATGCTTGAATTACATTATGTGGCATTATTGATAAAGCTGTAATGAATTGCTTAATTTCTGATTTAATGTGAAAAAAAAATCTGTAAATAATGAAAGTTACAAGAATCTGAAAATTACATTTGGAGGACTGTTATATTTAGCCATATTCAATGTGAGGGAATTATTGTTACATCTTCAGCTCCTTCTGGTAGTTTTAGATTGTACCTCCCTTTGAAAAGGAATTTTATAAAGGATCTATTTTATTCAGATGCATTACTAAAGTGTATTCTGAACATTATATTTTTACATTGATACCTAAAGTTTCTGTTCTTTTTTTTTGTTGGGAATTTAAAGTCATTGCTATTACTAGGTGAGATGAATTTGTCTCCCTTTGCTCAGTTGGAATTTACTATTCATATGTAAATCCATTTGTGCTAATAAGATCAAGGGTTTTGGACATATTAAGGTGGAAATGAAACAAGCATTTAGAGTCTTGAACTGTTTTCATTGAGGGATTTGTGCAGTTGTAATGCAGAACCTAAAGAAGTGATGTGTTTGAAAGGAAGAACCTGATTTGATGCTACAGTTATGGATATTTGAAAGGACAAACCTACTTGCTTTGCACGTTGCTTTTTCATTGAAATGAACACAATAAATTATGTTGATTGTGGTCGTGCTACTATAGGAGCTATTTCTTTGAGAGATGAGAATGGCATTGTTCTATGTGATGCACAAAAACATAGTTAATACCCTGTTTCAGAAAGCTTATCTTCTAAATGCATATTGTATTATTTGTTCTCTTTACCAAAAATATTTCTGTTGTGAAGGTGCATTCCTTCCTTTCAAAGGTAGTTTCACTTTGCCCTCCAGAATTTTTCAGAGGGGACATTTGTGAATGCTTTTGTGAATGACTGCTAGCTGTTAGAAATATCAGTATGTGGAGGGGATGAGGGAGACTGAGGAGTTTTGTGTTTAGTTTCTGACATGGATTGAGTTGAGCCTGATGCAGTTATTCACAGCATGCTGCAATCATGTCAGATTCAAAAAAATGAAAATGCTAACTGGAGCAAAGTATTATGGGGCTTGAAGTTCAGATTGCAACATGGGAGGCTTCCTGTTCCAGTTGCTGCTTCTGGGTTCCGGGTTCATGTGTGTTGTGGATTTTTTCTGCTGGGATGGCAGTGGGACAAGGAGGGATGGGGGAGTAGTTTTCTGGCTTGGGCTTTTGGCTCGCTTGCTTCCACTTCCTGCTGCTTTGCATCGTGCTTTTTCTGCAAATAGGCTAAGGTAATTATGTATTTTGTATTATGTTTATCTGATTTTGATCAGTAAACTCTATTCTTATCTCACTTTTGGGTTTTTTTCTCTCAATCCTGAGTTCGCTTGTGTTACTTTTCCCCCACTTCTGTGTTGGGAAAATAGACAGGTTAACCTGCTGGTTCAGTTTCACCCCTTTTTTTCTGATTCAAACCATTACAGTTTCCGGTTTAACTTACAGGAGAAGTTCCCAGAGCCTTGAGCAGGTGTATCATTCCATTTCTATTCAAATGTAGACAAAAGTGATAAAGACAGAAGAAAAATCGAGGCACCAAGAGGTGAATTTGACAAAGTCAAAAGCACATATCAAATGCATTGACAGCAAAAATAACCCCCAAACCACCCCAGTCTTTCTAGCCCAATTTGGAGCCCCATTCGTTTGCTATAATTTCAGTCCAAATGCTGGAAGCTAAAGGATGGCTTGGCTATATGATAGAGAAACCTATATTCTATAAGAGTTTTATTACCATTATGGACTACAGCCCTATAACAAAGGTGAAGGACTTTGTGATGAATCTTCACTTCCTTCCCCAGCAAGGTCAGATCTCCTCAGCTGAGAAGAGCAACACAGGTCCTGCTTAACCAACCTGATTTCCTTCTATGACAAGGTGACCTGCTTAGTGGATGAAGGAAAGGCTGTGGATGCTATTTATCTGGACTTTGGTAAAGCCTCTGACACCATTTCCCATGGCATCCTATTGGAGAAACTGTCAGCTCATGGCCCGGATGGGTGGAGGCTTTGCTGGGTTAAGAACCGGCTGGATGGCTGGGCCTAAAGAGTGGTGGGGAAAGGAGTTAAATCCAGTTGTTGGGTGGACACTAGTGGGGTTCCCCAGGGCTCAGTGCTGGGGTCACTTCTTTTTAATATCTTTATCAGTGATCTGGATGATCTGATTGAGCACCTTAAGTTTGCAGATGGCACTAAATTGGATAGGAGTGCTGATCTGCTTGAGGGTGGGAAGGCCCTGCAAAGGGATCCGGCCAGGCTGAATCGATGGTCTGAGGTTATTTGTATGAGGTTTAACAAAGCCAAGTCCTGCACGTGGGTCACAACCACCCCATGGATGCTCCAGGCTT
>NW_026539078.1:0-95334 GCF_027791375.1 Indicator indicator | reverse complement strand
ACCCCAAAAGTGACATAGATGAGAGCAGTGCACCCTGGGAGCTCTGCTGCAGACCCAGGGATCTCAACCATCAACCCCAGAGGGAGTACAGCCTCTCCAGTGTCACCCCTATACTGGTTTCACCTCCCACAATAGGTTTTTCAGCTACAGCTATATTTGAGCTGAAGCTCAGTCCTTGTGGGTTTTGCAGGACAGAAATGCTCTCATGTAAGTGTCTGAAGCCACTGTTGCCACCAATTCACCTCTGTGGGCAGCTGCAGCTGAGTCCTCACTGATGTCAGTGCTGGAGCCTTTCTTGCCATTGTTGGAGGGGTGGACTTCCCACTATCCGAGTTCAGCTCAAAGACTCAGAGATCCGTTGTTCCTTCCTCTTTCAGAGTCTCTGTCCTGCCCTGTGCTCTGCTCTCCATCTCTTTGAGCTCTGTAGCTCTGCTGGCTCTGAGGATGCTGCTGACTGCCTTGCAGGTGCAGAAGGATGTGCAGATTCTGAGGGCTTGGGCAGGGTTTGCAATCTGAGTCACAAGGGAGACGCTTTCACTGCTCTCAGAGGGGCTCCCCTCTGCTGGGGCTGGCTCCGGAGGGAGGACAGCCCAGCTCCTCTGAGGGTCTCTTGGGAGCAGTGGGGTAGCTTTCCTCCAGGTCTGCAGGGGCAGATTCGTTCTCTGCTGCTTCTGGAAATTTGATGTTTGCACAAGGCAGGGGTGACATCCCCAAGAACTCCTCTTCATCCTCTTCCCAGCCTGGCTCCTCTTGGTGAATGCTTAGCTCTGCTCACTGCTTCAGAGCCTTTGCGTAGGGGTCGCAGTAGCTCTAAATCTGATCCACTGCAAATATCCCATAAGGGTCTGGACATCAGCAAGAGTTTTTAACTCAGTCTTAAATGTAGTCTTCTGGGAGACAATGATGCTGTCGTTAATAGACCACCCAAGACATTTCCAAGGCGCTAATTGTTGCACTTCTTCTGGGGCTACTTGCAGTCCCGTACATGCTAAAGCATTAGTCCATTCTTGTAAATCTTGGTCTGTGCAGTTTGAAAATTCAAAGGCTAGGGGGAGAAGCTACAAAAGCTTCCACTGCCAACGTCTCTGGATGTTTATGTGTGCAAGCTGTTAGCACCTCATTCACAGCAGGATTTCCCAAGGCACACAAAACTCTTTGACAATCAATGTTTCTCACTTACTTTTCCAAGGCAACCTCATTGTCGGGCACTGCTTTAGTCTCTCTGATCTTATCTGAAAGGTCTCTAGGACAGATTTCTGCTCCGGAGCCATGCTTTTCCCCTGCTCTTTAACAATATCTCTAAGAGTATTCAAAACAGTTTTCTTTATTGCGTTCAAGTCCTGCACAACTTTCGAGCCCAAACTTGATGGTTATCCTGCTGACCAGTCCCTGGAGCTGCTTTTTCCACAGGGAAAGCCATGGGCTCACTAGAGTTATCAGAAACACTCATAAGGGAATGCATCTGCACTGGAGTGGTAATCGTATGTGCCACTTCCAAATCACCCCCTGAGGCAGCTCTCTGATGAACCAGCTTCCAAAGTTTCAATGGTGATGGAGGGGTTACAGTTAACCACAGGGAGGTAAAAGTCGACATTCTCCTCCCCCCCACAGTCTTTTCCGACCTCACAGCCTGGGGTGAGATCTCCTTCTCACCTTCTTCCTCACTGTCAGACGGTAGGGGAGGAAAATTGCTGCTGCTGTTGATGATCGTTAGGGTAGACCAACGGCAATTGAACAAAGTCTCGGGGACTTTTCCACTTCATAGGGATTTTAAGCTGCTCATTAGGAAAAGGATTTTATAATCTCCAGCACCATTTTCCTCTGGCGCCGACGGAGCAGCTGGGCAGCTAGGGGCTGGGGGGGGGGGGGGGGGGGGCGGCTTTAGTTATCTCCCCCACACCCAGCTCAATTCCCTTTTCTTTTAGCTCCGTTTTAAATTCCTTCTCCTTTTTATCTTGCTCTTGCTTGGTGTCTTTTAGCGTTTCATTAAGCATTCACCAGGTAGTAGCCATATCTACAAGTTCTTTATCTCCTTACGTTAAGGCATCCCATAAATAAATAACCAGCTTCTGCCGTGCAGCAACACTAAAGGTGGAGCTGCGAAAGAAATTCCTTACTGCTTCCCCCATAAAAACAGCCTCCTTAAATCATAATCACTAGCTTTTATACCTCTACGCTTTAGGAGCGTTTCCCAAATTCCAATGACTAAATCCTTTTCCTTTGTTAGATTCTGTCCCATTATGTTCCTGGTGGCTCACCTTAATAGGTGTCGAAGTACAGGTCTGGGCCAGGCAGATTCCTATGATGCAGTCTGGGGGGCTTCTCCGGCAGGGCCGCACACCTCGGGGGTGGGCCACGGTGCAGTTCTCTCAGCTCAGGCGGCCCCTGGGTCCCTTGCCCGTGGCAGCATCGGTGGGGCAGCACTGCCCTGCCCTCGGCTGGACTCCAGCCGCCGGAGGCTTGCGGCGAGGCTGTGCCGGGGCCAGGGCGGGTGGGCTGGGATGTGGCGTCGCTGCCTGTCCATCAACCTGCGTCTGTGTGTCCATCTTGTCTTGTTTGCGGGGCTGCGATGGCGTGAGTGCCTCCCACTCCTAGTGCCGTTCTCACTTCAGCCGTCCCTGCCTCCCACTTATCTGTGATACTAAACATGAGTTCAGGGTCCTTCAAATGTCCTTTTTCTTTTACCCATTGACAAAGCTCTTTGAGCCTCTTCATGCTCACGCCAGCACCTTGCTTAGCAAGCAATAGCGTGAATGCCACCTCTAAACTCATACTTGGTAAAGCGATCTTATCTTTGCAGGTCCAACAACTGGCGCGCTCAGATGATTTCTAGCTCTCCCTCTAGGATGCCACCCGCTCCAATCTCCTGTCCCCCGTCCGCACCTGTTTCGGACATGGGGTTCCAGGGTCCCAATACAGGAGGTGAGACACGACCTCACACCCAGCTGCTGCCGCCTTTTTGCCTCGCAGCGCCACTCCTGTTCCGGGTCAGAAATTGTCACATAGTAACCCGTCTCTCTGCCAGCTTCTGCCACAGCTTCTCGGCATAGCCTGTCTTCTCGCTGTGATACAACAAGATCCTTAATAGAGATGTCCTGATCGTGTCCCTGTTCGGGCGCTGCAACATGTAGGAGATTGTCCAGAGTCAGGACACGGACTCAATATGAGTTAAAGTCCTGCTCAGCCAGAGTCAAGACACAGACCCAATATGAGTTCAGGATCTTGCTCATTTATTGCTAAAAGACTCAGGCTTTTATAGTATTAGGTGCTGTTGTGATGGTTTGAAACAGTCTTTTTAATTTTTTTCCTTGCAAAGTTCAAAACAGAGAAAGTGAAAGAATGTAAATAAGTCACTATTGGGTGTAAGAAAGCAAAATAATGATTGTTCTAAACACTTCCATTGGATAGATAGAAATGTTTAAGAACTATTACCCAAAACAAAGTGGGCACTCTGCACATTCTGTGTTCTGCAGTGGGGACAGTTGCTGGGCTGTCTGGCTGCTGTTTCTTCTTCTCTTCTGGCTGAAGATAACACGTACTGACCTTGGCAGCTAAGTTAACAACTTTCTGATTAACAAACTCTGCTTCTCTGTCCAGGGGGGTCTGGGGGGAAGCTCCTGGGAGAGAGAGAGGCCCCTTTGGGAGGGTCCCCTTGGGGGGAAGCAAAGGGAGATCGGTTATGCTTTTCTGTTGATTGTATATATTTGTAAATGTTGTGAATTTTGTATATTTGTACATATTCATTGCATTTCATCGTAGATTTTAGACTCTGCTTGTAAATACAGCCTTCATTTGCTTCCAGACTGGGCTAGCCTGGTTACTTGTTGGTGGGGGGGGGGAATTTCCGCTCACACCGACACAGTTGTCCACGCGAATAACATCAGCTTGCTATTGGCTAAAATACATTGTTCACATGCCTGTTACTGGACGCTGATTGGAATATGGTATCAGCAATGTTTTTCTGCCTTGCAGCTTTAACACCTGGCTTCATCTCCTGTTTACTGCTTTGCCAAGCTTTCTCTTATCAGCCTCTCAAGGACATGTCAGCCTGTTTATAGTTAGTTGGCTTGGATTGTGCATCTCATGGCCTTTTATCTTCTAGCCATTTCTCTACACCGAGCTGCTTGAGGAACCAGCAATGGAGGTCCCTTTGCTGAAGCTACGAAAGCCAGCATCCTAAGCCCAGTTGTGTCTTTGAGAGAACTGGAACCCCAAGGGTAAGCTTTAGGCCAGAAGGGTAGGGACTAACCCAAGCCCGGCAGCCCAACACCTGCTACAACCATAATCAGCTAACCAAGCAGCAATACGCCTTTCTTAACCCCCACTGTTCGCGGGAGATCAAGGAGCCACCCACTGTCGCCGCTCCACAGCCCTGTGCTATAAGCGTAAAGCAAGCCGGGATTTCCCAAGAGAAAGAGAGAGACAGAGACATCCTCTCCTTTGAGTCAAGCCAAGGACTTCATCATAACCTTAAATGGGAAGCAGTCGCCGAGATTGGCATAGTCAGCTCACTTCGAGCCAAGCAAGGGGGAATCACCGCATAACTCTGCCCCTTCCCCGAAGCTCATCTCCGGGATCAGAGATGGCCGACCCCGTCTACCGGGAACCTTCACCTCGACCGCAAGGGCTGACCCCGAAGGACCCAGCCCCGTCGCGCAGGACCACTCCCCCAGACCGGCCACGCTGGGCCGACTCTGTTCAGGGAGCCGCACCAACCCTGCCAGCCCCGGTTGCCGCAGTCATGCAGTGGGACCACCCTGCCAAGGGAAGCCACCGATCGGCAGAAAGTCGCCCCTCTCACGGCTGCGGGAGGAGAAAGAAAGTCACCGCCCGGAACGGGCTAGCCCCAGGCAGACAAGCATCAGCGAGCAGCCAGAGTAATCCAGCAACTCTCCTCGCTTCAAAGACAGTGTATCTTTTCACGTGTGCAACGCTCAGTAACATTAATTTCAAAGCATCTGCGCCTAGCCGGGTGATATTCCAGATTGACTTGCCTCTTCATAGCATTGTAAATTTCTCTGTACATAGTTACAGCCACCAAGCGTCTTGTCGAGTATCCATCTAGCAGACAAGAGGCGGAACTGCACTCTTTGTTCCCTTAATTAGAAATTAATTCTGTAAATATTCTAATTGGGTCAAATTGTATATACTAAACCAGTTATGGAATATATTTTCACAACCGTGCATTAGAATCAATATATATATATATTAAAAAAAGTGATTAATTGGTTATTAATAATTTTAATAATTAATAAACAATATTTTCATAATTCATAAATAAATAACCATCCTCCTCCTTTATTCACCACAACATGCATCCTGTAGAGATAGTTCTTCCAACTGAGTACCGGTACCTGTAAATATCGACTGTAAATAATTTGTGGCATAGTTTGTACAGAAGTAAATTATTAAAATTTTTTTGAAGATCTCTGCCGCTCATTCATAACTATAATATTTTATGGCACTTGTCTGCCAGTGGACAGTTTTGTTTTCAAAAAGGTAATTAATAGGGGATGATTTGAAAATTTCGTGGTTCATTAGTGGGTTCCTGACTGTGGTGAGGATGTGTGTTCCTGTCCTGTCTTCAGTGTACATAGCCCTTTGTTTCCTGCGGCCACGTGCTCCAGCTATGTAGCTCTTCACAGCTGTAGCTCTCTCAGAAACATTTCAGTTTTATTTTGTGAGTAAATCTGGCTTTACCTATTGCTCTGCTCTGTTTTCTAAGCCGAGGGTTCCATCTCATGACCTAATTTGGCATTGTGGTTTCATTGTTGCGTTCCAGGATGTTTCTGTTTGTTCCTCTTAATTTCTAAGTTCTGTTTTTCCTAGACTGCTTTCTACTGTGTTATAAATACCCTTTGTGTAAATACCTACCATCGACCAGGCACACATACCTAATTAAATAAGCTTGGGAGAAAATGTTTATATTTAATAAATCATAATTAATATTTTAATATATCCTGCTTATTAATTTTCATAATCATAACAGGCACAGGTTAGAGGGGATGGGGGGGTAGGTTGCTAGTTTCTGCTGCTGCTTCTGCATTTTGCTGTGCTTTTCTGCAAAGTAGGCTAAAGTAATTCTGCACAGAAGTGTTGTCAATTCAGTTTTAATATGTTAAATAAGGAATGAATTCATAATGATTATAGAAAGCCTCTCTTTTTTATTTGCAGTAGTCAATATTCATGAAGAGCAGAGAAGTTTGTCCTATATACTCATTCAAAATTGATTCATCATTTTATATATTTAGAATCTTCATCATTATTTGTGAAAAGAAATTTTAAAGAAATCAAAAGTGAAAAATATTGTGAGCAGATTATTAGATTCTTTTACACAAAGCACAAGAATTTCAGCATAAGACAACAAACACATAAATTTCTTATTTTTTCCAAAAGTTTTTAAAGGGCAGCAAAAAGCTTACATAAACAGGGACTTCTTGCATGAAATGGAGTAGCTGTGGATTTTTTTTAATTGAAATTATACACATGCATATATGTATACACTCACATGCACACCCCCTCCCCCCAGTGACAGAGCCTTGCTTCCCCTGAGAAACGATAAAAACACTGAAGGTGCTAGGATCAGTTCTAAGTAGTTACTGGGTTTTTTAGGAAAAGCAAAATAAAATGAATCTTACTACTTGTCCAGTTCTTTAGTGGCATACCAGTTACTGTTGGGATTTTTTGATGTCAATGAGTTCTAAGAAAAACGTTCGATTTAAGCACTACTAGTTGTGGGCCCTGATTTGGCAAACCATGTTGTGCTGGTTTGAGGCCAGCCAGAACATCTCTTGCCCTGAAAGGGACAAAAGAATGACACACACAAACGGATTGGAGAGTGATGAAAGTTTAAATGGAAAAGCGATTGGTGAAAATACAGAAAAACTACAAACTACACAGCATAGTGGAAAAGAACATCCCAAAGCATACAGAGTCCCTTACATAGTACCCAGAGGTTTCCCAATCCTTCCCTCCTCCCACCTGAGGGTCTACCCAATCCCTCAGGGCTCTTTCTTCCCCCTCCCGCTGCTAGGCAAGTCTCAGGCTGGCCAGGTCTGAGACTGCCCCCCCCTCCATTCTCCTCCTGGCATTAGGCCTAGTCAGGCCTAAGAGGCCTTGAGGATACTCCCCCGGCATTACCCGATAAGAGAGGACATCTCCCATGGGAGCAGAGAGGGAAGAAAGAGGAAGAGAATGACTTTGCAGATGGCCTTATAGGGTGCAGGACTTATGGGTAGAAATACGTCGTTTCCTGTGTCCACCCCTGTGGGTGGGCACCCAGGACACCAGAGGTGTATCTCATGCGGCAGTGGCAGGGGGCACCCAGCCTAAACTGCCACACATGTTAATTAGTGATTAACATTAATGACAAATTTAAGTCCAAGAATGCTTTGCTGACTAGGGGTTTGCATGAAGTAAAAAGTCCTCAGTCATACCAGCTGCTGACCAGTTATCATTGTTGTAAATATGCATATTACTTCTAATTATGTAAATATGTATTCTTTCTAAAAAAAAATCAAAACCACACATGTAGGAGCTTAGATGCTGTAACAAGAAAAGCAGATATATGCTTAAACTCAAACTCAGAAAAATAGATTACAACTTATGTCTGAGGACATTGGGTTGTTCTGCAAGAAATAAGTTGTTGCACTGTCACTAATTAAAGGAAGAAAGTGTTCTGAAGTAGTAGGACTTTTTATCATAGGCTTTGCTTTTTGACTTTAAAAATAATTCTTTGGAGCTTTTTTTAACAAGCAGATCCAAACCATTATTGGTTTAAATGCTATATAAAGAGAATATGCTCAGTGCATACTCACCAAACTATATAAATTTACCTTTTCATGCTCAGGATGTAAACCAAGTTTAAAGTTAGAATCATAGAATTGTTAGGGTTCGAAGGGACCTCAAGGATCATTGTGGTAGTTTCAGGCTGTGCCTGGAAAATTTTCCACAGATCTTGAACAGAAAGTAGTAGAATGTAAATAAATCACCATTGGATGTATAAAGGAAAATAATGATAAGTTCTAAATAATCCCATTGGACAGATATCTACCATAAAACTTAGATCTCTAAATTGACTTGCTCTTTTCGCTTCCTTTGCTCTGGCATATACTAGCTCTGGCTTCTGCTGGCTTTGCTGACCTTGGCTGCATTGTTTTGTTGTGGCTGAGTATTAACAACTCCTTGCTCTTTCTCTTGTCCCATGTGTACAGGGGGGAGGGAAGGGAGCAGGGAGTGGGGAAGCTATTAGTAGCCCCCCTAGTTTGTCCAGGGGTGTTTTTGTGCTGTTTATAAATTGTAAATACCTGTAAATATTGTATATTTTATACATATTCATTGTGTTTCATTTCTAGATTGTTGTTTTGCTTGTAAATACAGCTTCATTTGCTTTCTAACTGAGATGGTCTGGCAATTTTATGTTGGGGGGAATTTTCAACCCACCACAATCATCTAGTTCCAACCCCCCTCCCATGGGCAGGAACACCTCACGCTAGACCAGGTTGCTCAGAGCCACATCCAGACTGGCCTTAAAAACCTCCAGGGATGGGGCTTCTACCACCTCTCTGGATAACCTGTTCCAGTGTCTCACCACCCTCATGGTGAAGAACTTCTTCCTAGCATCCAATCTGAATCTCCCCATTTCTATTTTTGTTCCATTCCCCCTAGTCTTATCGCTACCTGACACACTAAAAAGTCCCTCACCAGGTTTCCTGTAGGCCCCCTTAAGATACTGGAAGGCTGCAATAAGGTCTCCTCAGAGCCTTCTCTTCTCCAGACTGAACAGCCCCAACTGTCTCAGTCTTCATAGGAGAGGTGCTCCAGCTCTCTGATTACCCTTGTGGCCCTTCTCTGGGCATGTTCCAGCTCCCCTCCTTACCCCACTGTACACAAAGGGACAAGAGAAAGAGCAGAGAATTGTTTTGTTAGGATACTCAGACAGAACAAAGAAGACAGCCAAGGTCAGCAAAGCCAAGCAGAAGGCACAAGTTAGTGTCTCCCAAAGCGAGGAAGACGAAAAGAGAGCAAGATAGTTTACCTATCTAAGTTTTATGGAAGATATCTGTCCAATGGGATTATTTAAAACTTATCATTATTTTCCTTTTTGCACACAATGGTGATTTATTTGCATTCTACAACTTTCTGTTCAAGATCTGTGGAAAATTTTCTAGGCATAGCCTGTAACTACCACAAACCCCCCTGCCTGAGCCCTTGAAAAATGGGAAGAAGGAAGATTCACAGGATCACAAGATCACAGGATGTTAGGGGTTGGAAGGGACCTCTGAAGGTCATTGAGTCCACCCCCCCCCGCCAGAGCAGGACCATAGAATCTAGCACAGGTTGCACAGGAACACATCCAGATGGGTCTTGAAAGTCCCCAGAGAAGGACACTCCACAACCTCCCTGGACAGCCTGTTCCAGTGTTCTGTGACCCTCTGTACTGGTTTTATGGCTATGCATTTAAAATTTTTCACAGATCTTGAGCAGAAAGTAGTAAGAATGTAAATAAATCACTATTGGGTTTAAAAAGGAAAATAATGATTATTCTAAACAATTCCATTGGAGGGATAGCACCCTTTAAGGTTTAGTTCTCAAAACTGGTCTGTTCTGTCTGGTCTGTTCTGCTGTAGCAGTCTAGCTGGGTGTTTTCTTCTTGCTTCCTTTGCTGGGGAAGATAACCTGCAAGCTGACCTTGGCAATTTCTAACAATAATCTCTGCTTCTCTCTCTCTTTCTTTCCTTGGGGGGGGGGGAAGCAGAGAGCCAGCTTTCCTGGCTTTGGCCAGGAAGGCTTTTGTGATGTTTCTGTTAATTGTAAATACCTGTAAATATTGTAAATACTACATATTTTGTATATATTCATTGCATTCCATTGTAGACTGCAGTGTCGCTTGTAAATATAGCTTTATTTGCTTCCGAACTGAGCTAGTCTGGTGTAGTTAATGTTGGGGGGGGGGAAATTTCAACCCACCACATTACAACAAAATAAATTGGCACCATTCCAACGTGGGGCAATTGCTTGATTGATTACTTTCTGCTCAGAATAGGAAGCAAAATGAAGCTGCTCTGGATTCTGTGGCATGTGATATAGTCTGTTTTAACAGTCCTGATTTATAAATGGTGTGTTTCGATGATGATAGATAAAATTGGCAGTTATATAGCATATAAGTTATTTCTTTGGTTTAAATGCAAGTTAAGAGATTTCGGAGATTATTGTCTCAGTTTTATTGGATTAGGAGGAAAACACAGTAATGTAACCGTAAGTCTTCCTTCCGAAATCTATGAGTTCAGCATTCCTGTTGCTGATGGTTATCTGAGCAAATGGGACCCTAAAATAATCTATTTGCTGTGCCTAATTTTGCTATTGGTGATAATAATAGTATGTCTGCTGATAGCACTCTATGGAGAGAGATGCACATCTGTTTGCCTTAGACACAGAAGAAAGCATAAGAAATCTGTGTCTAATGCAGGCAATTTTAGTAATGAGGAAGATACAGAGTCTGATTTCACTGCTGAGGTGGTTCCAAGCAAGTGTAGGCAGGCAGGAGTTAATGGAAAGACCAGGAGAGCTGCTCAGAACGGCAAGAGCGGCGTCTCTGGCACTACACCAGCGGGGAGGCAACCACAGCCCAAAACGGCCACGGAAACCTTGCCAGCACCTAAAATGGCGATGGCTGCTACACAGGCAGCAGCCATAAACAAGGCAAAGGCTTTTCCGCCCTCTGCAGCTGGAATGGAATCAGCAGCAGCTACAGGGTCCCAAAGGGCACCTGCCATTTCTGTGCAAAATCCTTCTGCTTCTGCCGATCCTGCTGTGAATTTAAAAGCAGCACCAGTGAATTTAATTGCAGCCTTGACTAGAAAGGCTAAACGCAAGGGACGTGCAGAAGGAGATCATGATCCTTCTGAATAGGTCCTTCTGCTGACCAGGGGCCCTCTGTTAAAAAGGACGCTTCTGATGGGGAAGACAAGGTTTGCCTTAGAGATCTTGCTGATTTTATGAGGCCACCCATGGATGAAGGAGATGTAGGACAGGATATGAGTCCTGGTAAATTAGGAATTAATGGAGGTGCCTCTGAACTTAAGGAGGCTTGCAGTAGAAGCATGGGGACAGCAGGTTCAAGAAGAAGAGGAAGATGATGATGATGACAAGGATGACATACAGTCAGCTAATGCACCCAGGCAGGAGATTAGGCATGCAAGTGTGGTGAATGATGCTTATGTCCAAGACTACATCCCAAATAGTGCCAGGACATGTCCCTACATGTTCAGCTTGAACCCCCTCTTCCCTCTCCCTTCTGGAGGGGGGAAGTCTTGGCATCACCGAGTCTAGGTAAACAACCTCCCTGGGCCCATTGTGGTAAACAAAGCTCAGGCGACATGCTCATGCTTGCTTTGTTCAAGGTGTATGCTCATGCCACATTTGGTAAAACATTTCATTGGTTGATTATTCTGTTTACAAAGGATGCTCACTGGACCAGTGTTTGTGTGGCAAGTGTTAAATAGGGGTTGTTTTGGTAAACAAGTGCTCTGTGCTTGTACCTGTGCCTGTTCCTGTGTGCATGCCCGTATTTGCCTCGCGCCCTGTGTTGCCGAAGGGTCCACTTTTACCTGGGACTCGAACTGGCATGTCTGAGTGCATCACTGCGGATCGCCACAGTTGCCTGACCAATCACCAAGTGAGGGAACTGATCGCTGAGCGAGGGAACTGTGGTAACCCGTGTGCACCGGCCGCCCCAGACCACTACAGCCCCCCCAGGAGTGGGGACATCGCTTCAGCAGGACTGACAGCTCCCCAGCCGATCCCCATGGATTGTGGAAGAATTCACCCCAGCCTCGCAGAGGAACCACTTTGCTGTGCCCTGCGACTCCAGCAACAAGGCTTTTCCCCCGGAGTGGGAAGCTCTTCTTACGCAGTGCACTCCATGAACTGAGTTGCAAAAGCCTCTGAGGCTCACCGGAAAACTCCCAGGACCTTGTCTTTCCAGGAGAAGCAGCAACCACGTGGCACAGCGCCACGCGGTCGGTGCCATTTTTCGATTTCTTTATTACGGCACATCCATGCCACAATTCCTGGAATACAAACGCAGTATCAAGGAAGGATCTCGCAAAGTTCTTTAGTTCGTGAGCAAGCCAAATATTTCTTCATAGAGTTTCTGTTGTGGTTTGTGCCAAACTGCCTGTTTGTGGGCATGCCAGTCCCCGACAAGCACTTCCCCCCCCCTCTTTCCGAATTGGTTTTGCTTTCTAAACTTCTAGATCCCCTCAAGCTGTTCAAAGCACCCGTATATATACATTCTGCAGAACTGGTTCTTACAACTAAATACAAGTACATGTAAATATGAACTGTAAATAACTTGTAATATAGCGTGTAAATAATATTTATAAAATCTCTATAAATATCTCTGTCATTCATTTTTCGGCGAGAATTTACATTTCACATCAGTAAGAAAAGATTACGTTAGAGGAGATACTGAGCCAATCCTGAGCTGGTTAGGGAGATGCAATAACACAGGGAGATGCTATGACACAGGTGATCCTGCTTTAGTGGTAGGTGACAAGTCAGCCTCTCAGCTGGGAACTCTTTCGAAAGACACCGGAATAGACAGGTATCTAGGCAGGTGTCTTGGTAAAGTTTCGCTGTGGGCACGCATCCTACTGGCAGTCCATATGAGGTACCATAGCAGAGACGATCTGCCATGGAACCCTTGGCCTTGGAACACGATGGATGAGGAAATTAAGTTTTTGAGAGAGTTTGCTGAGAGAGAAGTAATGTATGGAGAACATAATATGATGCATCCGGATGAAATTCCTGTGGGAAAAGGTCCTGCTAAAAAGCTCATTAAAGCTGCTCCTCGTAATTATGCAACCATTCCGGCAAGCAGAATTGTGGCAAGAAATTATGGTGGAGTGCCTCCTACTGTTGGCTGTAGAGAAACGGCTAGAAGATAAAAGGCCATGAGCTGCACAAACCAGCCCTTTTAGCTAACTAACAGGCTGACATGTCCTTGAAAGGCTGATAAGAGAAAGCTTGGCAAAGCAATAAACAGGAGATGAAGCCAGGTGTTGAAGCTGCAAGGCAGAAAAAGATTGTTGATACCATATTCCAATCAGCATACAGTAACAGGCGCGTGAACAATGTATTTTAGCCAATAGCGAGCTAATGTTATTTGCGTGGACAGCACATAATACTATAAAAGCCTGTGTCTTTTAGCAATAAATGAGCAAGATCCTGAACTCATATTGGGTTTGTGTCTTGACTCTGGCTGAGCAGGATTTTAACTCATATTGAGTCCGTATCTTGACTCTGGTCAATCTCCTACATTTGGCGCCCGAACAGGGACTAGATCAGGACGTCTCTATTAAGGATCTAGTTGCATTGCAATGCGAAAATAGGCTATGCTGAGAAGTAGTGGCAGAAGCTGGCAGAGAGGAGGATTGCTGTGCAATGATTCCTGACCTGGGACAGGAGTGGCACTGCAAGGCAAAAGCGGCAGTAGCTGGGTGTGAGGTCGCGGCTCACCTCCTGTATGGGACCCTGGAACCCCATGTCAGAAAAAGGTGAAGACGGGGGACAGGAGATTGAAGCGGGTGGCATCCTAGAGGGAGAGCTGGAAATCAAGTGAGCACACCAGTTGTTGGACCAACAATGGTAAGACCGCTTTACCGAGTTATGAGTCGGGAGGTGGCACTCACGCTATTGCTTGCTAAGCAAGGTGCTGGCATGAGCATGAAGAGGCTCAAAGAGCTTTGTCAATGGGCAAAAGAAAAAGGACATTTGAAGCACCCTGAACTCATGTTTAGTATCACATATAAGTGGGAGGCAGGGCCGGCTGAAATGCGAACGGGACTAGGGGCGGGAGGCACTCACGCCATCGCAGCCCCACAGACAAGACGGACGGACACATGGACGCATGTTGCTGGACAGGCGGCGACGCCACATCCCAGCCCGCCCGGCCTGGCCCCGGCACGACCTTACTGCCAGCCTCCGGCGGCCGGAGTCCAGCTGAGGGCAGGGCAGCGCCGCTGCACCACCGCTGCCACAGGTAAGGAACCCGGGGGCCGCCTGAGCCGAGAGAACTACTCGAAAGTTGTGAAGGACTTGCACGCAAGAAAGAAAACTGTTTTGAATACTCTTAGAGATATTGTGAAAGAGCAGGGGAAAAACATGGTTTGGGAGCAGAAACCTGACCTAGAAGCCTTTCAGAAACTCCTTAAGCACCATGAAGTCTATCGGTACCTCTGCTCTTCAGCAGATGCTCTTCTCAGCAACCAAGCACCATGCTTCTAACGCTAGAAGGATAGTTTATGACCCAGGAATCCGGGATAAGATCAGAGATAAGCTTTGGGACTGTGCTAAGAAGGAAGATAAGATCAGAGAGATTAAAGCAGTGCCCGACACTGAGGTTGCCTTGAAAAATCAAGTGGGAAACATTGGTTGCCAAAGAGTTTTGTGTGCCTTGGGAAATCCTGCTGTGAATGATGTGCTAACAGCTTGCACGCATAAACCGACAGAGACTTTGGCAGTGGAGGCTTTTGTAGCTTCTCACCCAGCCTTTGAATTTTCAAACCGCACAGACATCAGTGTGGAGCGGAGAGAGGAGATGGCCCCTGGTTGGGCCATTAGGAGCCTCAGGGCAGTGATGCCAGCCCGTCCTTAGGCCTGAACCGGGGAACACTGTGGGAGCAGCAGCAGCGTGATGGCAGAGGAACGGCCACTCCCTATCGTCACCTATACGGCCACGGTCAACAAGGATGTCATCGATGAACTGAATGTGTTCTGGAGCTCCATCTTTCTCCAAAGCATCATGGATCACTGCATGGCAGATGGTTGAACTGTGAATCCACCCCTGGGGCAAACGATTGAATGTGTACTGAATGCCTCTCCAGGTGAAAGCAAACTGAGGCCTGCATTCCTCTGCTATGGGAATAGAGAAGAAAGCATTAGCAATGTCTATGGTAGCATATCATTTGGCCTGCTTGGATTCCAGCTCATATTGCAGTTCCATCATGTCTGGTACAGCTGCACTCATGGGTGGAGTTACTTCATTCAAGGCACGGAAATCAACTGTCAGACGCCACTCTCCATTCTGCTTTCTCACAGGCCAGATTGGACTGTTGAAAGGTGAATGAGTTCTGCTGATGACCTTCTGACTCTCCAACTGACGAATCAAGTTTTGAATGGGCACCAAAGAGTCACGGTTGGTTCTGTATTGTCTGTGATGCACAGTTTGAGAAGCAACTGGCAGCTTTACATCCTCTATCTCATGCTGTCCCACAACTGCAGATTCATCTGAAAGCTCAGGTCTAATGGACAACTTCAGTTTTCCTCCATCAATTTCTACAGTTGCTATTCCAAAAGCCCATTTGTAACCCTTAGGGTCTTTAAAACGCCCTTCTCTCAGAAAATCAATTCCCAAAATACAAGGTGCATTAGGTCCTGTTACAATAGTATGTTTCTCCCACTGTTTCCCAGTTAAGCTTATATAAACCTCTATCTTAAAGAACTCCTGAGATCCACCAGTGACTCCCTGAATAGTTACAGATTCTCCCCCTTGATAATTTGATGGTATTATGGTGCACTGAGCTCCTGTGTCAACCAAGGCCCTGTACTTCTGAAATTTTGAAGTGCCAGGCCACTGGATGTACACATCCCAATAGATTCTGTTATCTCCATTATCCCTTACCTCCCCCTGGCGGAAGGCAGGGCACCCCTAATGGTGGGGATTACCTCCACATGTACAGCTGGCACAACGTCCAGCACCAGAATTAGGATCACTGTTGGAGCTATCAGAGTTGTTCTGGGAAACTGAGGAAGCGACAGCTACCCTCCTGGTATTCCTACCTCGGGATCTGCCCCTCTGCAGCTCCCGTAACCTCTTGAAAAGATCCGACGTTGGTTGACCATCCCATCTGTTCGTGTTCTCACCAAACTGATCACGCAGAGTTATCCAGATACTGCCACGTGATTGCTTCTGCTGTCTGTTTTGGTTTGACCTATTCTGGAATGGCCTTCTTGGAGCACGTCTGTTCCTAACAGCTGAAACTTGTATCCATCTGGAGGAAGAGGAATCAGAATCATCCCCCTTCATCAAGTTGGATATGGAGGTTTTAATTTCCTCCTTCAGCTCTTTCATGCAATTCTCCATCTTTCCAGACAAAGTTTCAATGGCTGAAACCAAAGAAGTACGTGCAAGACTATCCTCCAATTGCCTCATTTGGTCAGTGAAATGGCCAACAGTGGGAGGCACTCCACCATAATTTCTTGCCACAATCCTGCTTGCCAGAATAGTAGCATAATTAGGAGGAGCAAGCTTAATGAGCTTTTTGGCAAGGCCTGTTCCAACAGGAATTTCATCAGGATTCAGAGTCTTATGATCTCCATACATTACTTCTCTCACAGCAAATTCTCTCAGACGCTTGATTCCCTCATCTATTGTGGTCCAAGGCTTAGGGTTCCATGGTAAATTATCTCTGCTGGGGTACCACAGCGAGACTGCCAATAAGAGATGTGCCCACAGAGAAGCTTGCCTAGATGCCTGTCTATGCCAGTATCCTTTGAGAGCATCCCCAACTGAGAGGCCGACTTGTCGCCTACCACCAATGCTGGGGCTCCCATATCAAAACACCTGGCTAGCCAAGACAGGACTGGCTCATTATCTCCTCTGATGTAATCCTTCCTCACATGTCTAATTTCCTGTCTGGGTGCATTAGCTGACTGTATCTCATCCTCATCCTCATCCTCATCATCATCCTGAGGTCGCTGTCCCCATAATCCTATTTTAATCCTCCGTTGAATTTCCTTGAGTTCAGAGGCACTACCAGCAGTTGCTAATTCAGCAGGGTCTACATCTCCATCATCCATGTGTGGTCTCAAAAGGTCTGCCAGAGTTTTAAGGCTAACCTTCTCTTCCTCACCAGAAGGATCTTTCTTAACAGAGGGACCCTGAGTAGAAGGACCCTCATCTCCATCTTCACCATCTCCTGCAGCATCTGCATCTCCTCCTGCAGCATCTGCATCTCCTCCTGCAGCTCCTTTGCGCTTTCTGGTGATAGTGGCAACCAAATTCACTGGATTGGGTTTCACATTCACAGCAGAGTTGGAAGGAGTAGAGGAATTTTGTGCAGGGTTAGCGGGAGCAGAGGGAGTCTGTGCAGGGTTGGCAGGAGGTGTGCTTTGAGATCCTGCAGCCACTGCTGCGTCCGTCTGGGCAGCAGAGGGAGGAGGAGGAGACTGTGCCTCGTTAATGGCGTCTGCCTGCACAGCTATGTCTGTCTGCGCAACCATTTCTCTCTGCGCAACTGTGTCTGTTTGTGTACCCCTGTCTGCCCGTGTACCCCTCTCTGCCTGTGTAATCGAGTCTGTCTGTGTCGCCGAGTCTGTCTGTGTAACTATGTCTGCCTGTATACCCGAGTCTGTTATCTCAGATTCTGGCAAATGTCCCGCAGCTACTGCTGCTGGCTCTGAGTCAAAACTATCGGCAGCTTTCTCACAAACCTGAACTGTGATTTCCTGGTCACCGTAATCAGAATCAGAAACCAATTCCGAACCTCTCTGAGCTTTTCTATGTTTCCTCTTACATCTACTCAGGTTGGAAGAGCAAGTAGCCTTACGTCTTTCTTGACACAGTGCTATCAGCAGCCATATGATTATTCCAAGAAACAACAAAATTAAGGCTAGCACAAGATATCTAGGGTACCACTGGTTCCAAAGACCCTCTGTAGTTGTAAGAGGAGTAACAAACTCAAATGTGTCTGCTAGCAGATTCATAGTTGAGTTACCATATCTTCTAAGCCCAATAAGACCACAACAGAATTCAACAGCATTCAGTAACTTGTTCTTAACGCAAAGAAACGACTTATATGCCACATATCTCACAATCTTGTCTATCATGCAGGAAACAGCCCATCTGTAGACAATCACACTGATAACAGAGGAAAGAAAATTACTCAAAATCCAAAACAGCTTAATTTTGCTTCCTAATCTGAGCAGGAATAAATCATACAAGCAATCGAGCCCCGAGTTGGAGCGCCAAAAATATTAAGTGTGTCGGTGTGAGCTGAAATTCCCCCCCCACCGACAATAACCAGGCTAGCCCAGTCTGGAAGCAAATGAAGGCTGTATTTACAAGCAGATGAAATGCAATGAATATGTACAAATATACAAAATTCACAACACTTACAAATATATACAATCAACAAAAAAGCACAACCAAGCTCCCTTTGCTTCCCCCCAAGGGGACCCTCCCAAAGGGGCCTCCCTCTCCCAGGAGCTTCCCCCCCAGACCCCCCTGGACAGAGAAGCAGAGTTTGTTAAGCAGGAAGTTGTTAACTTAGCTGCCAAGGTCAGTGTGTGTTATCTTCAGCCAGAAGAGAAGAAGAAACAGCAGCCAGACAGCCCAGCAACTGCCCCCACTGCCGAACGCAGAATGTGCAGAGTGCCCCACTTTGTTTTGGGTAATAGTTCTTAAACATTTCTATCTATCCAATGGAAGTGTTTAGAACAATCGTTATTTTGCTTTCTTACACCCAATAGTGACTTATTTACATTCTTTCACTTTCTCTGTTCTGAACTTTGCAAGGAAAAATTAAAAAGACAGTTTCAAACCATCACAGTCCACCCCTTCTAAACAATTCCATTGGCTGCTACTATTATTTATCTAATCTAAAATAATATCTACAACAATAGGTGAATAAAGATCATAGTCCATTCCGGCTATTTCAGACGTAGATGATTCAAAAGAGTCAAATCACAGGAAAAACAGCAAACAGCTTGTTTCCTCTCAGACGGAGCGAAGAAAGGAACAGGGACTCTCAGGTGACTCAGGGCTCTCAGGGTTCATGCACCGTAGATCTCATGGACTCTCCTCTTGGGCGCAATGCTGTATCTGTGCAACACTCTGAATTTAACCTCTCTCAGCCAAAGTTAGATTTCTTTGTGGAATACACATTTCTTTGTGGATACAGGAAACGACATGTTTCTACCCATAAATCCTGCCCCCTAGAAATTCATCTGCAAAGTCATTCTCTTCCTCTTTCTTCCCTCTCTGCCCCCGTGGGAGATGCTCTCTTATCGGGTAACAGTGGGGGAGTATCTCAAGGCCTCTTAGGCCTGTCTAGGCCTAATGCCAGGAGGAGAAAGGAGGGGGGGGCAGTCTCAGACCTGGCCAGTCTGAGACTAGCCTAGCAGTGGGAAGGGGGAAGAAAAAGCCTTGGGGGTTTTGGGTATACCCTCAGGTGGGAGAAGGGAAGGATTGGGAAGCTTTGGGAATTATGTAAGGGGCTCTGTATGCTTTAGGATATTCTTGGCACCATGCTTTGTAGTTTCTGTAGCTTCAGGATATTCTTGGCACCATGCTTTGTAGTTTCTGTAGCTTCACCAATCACTTTTCCATTTAAACTTTCCATCACTCTCCAATCCGTTTGTGTGTGTCATTCTTTTGTCCCTCTCGGGGCAAGAGAGGATCTGTCTGGCCTCAAACCAGCACAGACATCTACTGGATTGCTTCGGAACTCTAATGGTTTGCCATGGAAAAGTGGTTTCTACTGGATATATAACGATTTAGAGCAGAAATCTGCTGTTTTGATGTTGAATCCTTCTGGTTTCTTGTGAAAATCCACTCATGTCAGCTGGAAATCTACGGATTCAGACTAGACATCTATGGGTTTGATTCGAAACTCTAATGCTTTGGGGTGGAAAAGTGGTTTCTGCTGGATATCTAATGAGTTACAGCAGAAATCTACTGGTTTGATGATGAATCCGGCTGGTTTCAGGTGAATATCCACACGTGTTGGAGGGAAATCTATGGACTCAGACTAGACATCTATGGGTTTGATTCCGAACTCTAATAGTTTGTGGTGGAAAATTGTTGCCTCCTGGATATCTAACGTTTGAGAGCAGATATCTATTGGTTTGGCGTTGAATCCTGCTGGTTTCTAGTGAAAATCCACTTGTGTCAGATAGAGATCTACAGATTCAGACTAGATATCGACTGGTCTGATTTGGAACTCTAATGGTTTGAGGAGGAAAATTGGTTTCTTCTGGATATCTAACGGTTTAGAGCCGAAATCTGCTGGTTTGACGTTGAATCCGGGTGTTTTCTTGTGAAAATCCACTCATGTGAATTGGAAATCTACAGATTCAGACTAGACATCCTCAGGTTTGATTTGGAACTCTAATGGTTTCGGGTGGAAAATTTGTTTCTGCTGGATATCTAGTGATTTAGAGCAGAAATCTGCTGGTTTGCCCTTGAATCCGGCTGGTTTCTGGGGAAAATCCACTCCTGTCGGCTGGAAATGTTCTAATGGAGGGTGGAAATCCACTGGTTTGATTCTGAACTCCAATGGTTTGGGGTGGAAAATTGGTTTCTCCTGGATATCTAACGATTTACAGCCTAAATCTGCTGGTTTGACGTTGAACCCAGTTGTTTTCTTGTGAGAATCCACTCGTGTTGGACGGAAACCTACAGATTCAGACTAGACATCTGCTCGGTTTTTTCAGAACTCTAATGGTTTGTGGTGGAAAAGTCGTTTTTACAGGATATAAAATGATTTACAGCAGAAATCTGCTGTTTTGACGTTGAATCCTGCTGGTTTCTTGTGAAAATGCACTTGTGTCGGCTGGAAATCTACGGATTCAGACTAGACATCTACGGGTTTGATTCGGAACTCAAATGGTTTGTGGTGGAAAATTGGTTTCTTCTGGATATCTAATTATTTACAGCTGAAATCTCCTGGTTTGACGTTGAATCCAGGTGTTTTCTTGTGAGAATCCACTCTTGTCGGTGGGAAATCTACAGATTCACACTAGACATCCTCAGGTTTGATTCCAAACTCTAATCCTTTGGGGTGGAAAATTGGTTTCTGCTGGATATCTAACAATTTAGAGCAGAAATCTGCTGGTTTGACGTTGAATCCAGGTGTTTTCTTGTGAGAATCCACTCTTGTCGGTGGGAAATCTACAGATTCACACTAGACATCCTCAGGTTTGATTCCAAACTCTAATCCTTTGGGGTGGAAAATTGGTTTCTGCTGGATATCTAACAATTTAGAGCAGAAATCTGCTGGTTTGACGTTGAAACCTGCTGGTTTCTGCTGAAAATCCACTCGTGCCGGCCGGTAATCTATGGATTCAGACTAGACACCCACAGGTTTGATTAGGAACTGTAATGGTTTCAGGTGGGAAAGTTATTTTTTTCTTGATATCTAATGATTTAGAGCACAAATATGATGGTTTGACATCGAAACCTGCTCGTTTCTGGTGAAAATCCACTCATGTCAGAGGGAAATCTATGTATTCAGACCAGACATCTATGGGTTTGATTCGGAACTGTAATGGTTTGTGGTGGGAAAGTGGTTTCTACTGGATATCTAACGATTTAGAGCAGGAATCTGCTGGTTTGACGTTCAATCCTGCTTGTTGCTTATGAAAATCCATTTGAGTCATTTGGATATCTACAGACTCAGACTGGACATCCTCAGGTTTGATTTGGTACTCTAATGGTTTAGGGTGGAAAATTTGTATCTGCTGGATATCTATCGATTTAGAGCAGAAATCTGCTGGTTTGACATTGAATCCTGCAGGTTTCTGGTGCAAATCCACTCGTGTTGTCTGAAAATCTACTGATTCAGACTAGACATTGAATGGTCTTATTCGGAACTCGAATGGTTTTTGGGGGAAAATTGGTTTATGCTGGATATCTAACGATTTAGAGCCGAAATCTGCTGGTTTGACCTTGAAAGCGGCTGGTTTCTTGTGAAAATCCACTTGTGTCGGCTGGAAATCTACGTTTTCAGACTAGACATCGACCGGTCTGATTCAGAACTCTAATGGTTTGGGGTGGAAAATTGGATTCTGCTGGATATCTAATGATTTGGATCTGCAATCTGCTGGTTTCACGTCGAATCTGGGTGTTTTCTTGTGATAATCCACTCGTTGCGTCTGGAAATCTACAGATTCACACTAGATGTCCTCAGGTTTCATTCCAAACTCTAATAGTTTGTGGTTGAAAAGTGGTTTCTGCTTGATATCTAAGGATTTAGAGCAGAAATCTGCTGGTTTGACATTGAAACCTGCTGGTTTCTGCTGAAAATCCACTTGTGTCGTCTGGAAATCTATGGATTCAGACTAGACATCTATGGGTTTGATTTGGAACTCTAATGGTTTGGGGTGGAAAAGTGGTTTTACTGGATATATAACGATTTAGAACAGAAATCTGCCATTTTGACGTTGAATCCTCCTGGTTTCCTGTGAAAATCCAGTCATGTCGGAGTGAAATCTACGGATTCAGACTAGACATCGACGGGTTTGATTCAGAACTCTAATGGTTGGGAGTGGAAAAGTGGTTTCTACTGGTTATCTAAGGATTGAGAGCAGATATCTGCTGGTTTGGCATTGAATCCTGCTGGTTTCTGGTGAATATCCACACGTGTCGGAGGGAAATCCATGGACTCAGACTAGACATCTATGGGTTTGATTCCGAACTCTAATGGTTGGGGGTGGAAAAGTGGTTTCTACTGGTTATCTAAGGATTGAGAGCAGATACCTACTGGTTTGGCGTTAAAGCCTGCTGGTTTCCTGTGAAAATCCACTTGTGTCGGCTGGAAATCTACGGATTCAGACTAGGCATCCACTGGTCTGATTCGGAACTTGAATGGTTTGGGGTGGAAAATTTGTTTCTGCTGGATATCTAACGATTTAAAGCAGAAATCGGCTGTTTTGACGTTGAATCCTGCAGGTTTCTGGTGCAAATCCACTCGTGTTGTCTGAAAATCTACTGATTCAGACTAGACATTGAATGGTCTTATTCGGAACTCGAATGGTTTTTGGGGGAAAATTGGTTTATGCTGGATATCTAACGATTTAGAGCCGAAATCTGCTGGTTTGACCTTGAAACCGGCTGGTTTCTGCTGAAAATCCACTCGTGTCAGCCAGTATTCTACTGTGATGGTTTGAAACTGTCTTTTTAATTTTTCTTTGCAAAGTTCAAGCAGAGAAAGTGAAGGAATGTAAATAAGTCCCTATTGGGTGTAAGAAAGCAAAATAATGATTGTTCTAAACACTTCCATTGGATAGATAGAAATGTTTAAGAACTATTATCCAAAACAAAGTGGGGCACTCTGTAATCTGCTTTCGGGGCAGCTTGCTGGGGTGTCTGGCTGCTGTTTCTTCTTCTCTTCTGGCTGAAGATAACACACTGACCTTGGCGAGCTAAGTTAACAACTTTCTGGTTTAGCTAACACTTTCTGCCAGGGGGGTCTGGGGGGAAGCCCCTGGGAGAGAGGCCCCTTGGGAAAGTGTGGTGAATGATGCCTATGCCCAAGGCTGTATCGTTAAAGTGGCGGGACATGGCCTACGTGTTCAGCCACTTTGT
Organism: Indicator indicator; assembly: GCF_027791375.1. Taxonomy (NCBI): domain Eukaryota; kingdom Metazoa; phylum Chordata; class Aves; order Piciformes; family Indicatoridae; genus Indicator; species Indicator indicator. The sequence goes on along the minus strand of NW_026539078.1, from coordinate 71,963 downwards.
CTGAGTAGACAAATTTCCTGAGCCATTTGGGGCAAATGGCGCTCAGGCAACATGCTCATGCTGGCTTTGTTTAAAAGTTATGCTCACATTATATTTGGTGAAACATCATTTCGTTGTTCAGTTGCTCTGTTTAACAAGGATGCTCACTGAACCAGTGTCCGTGCAGCAAATGTTAAATAGGGGTTGTTTTGGTAGACCCAGGTTCCGTGTTCCGTGCTCAGTGCTCCGTGTTTATACCCGCGCCTGTTCCCGTGTGCGTGCTCGTGTTTGCCTCGTGCCTTCTGCTGCCGAGAGATCCGCTTTTGCCCGGGACTCGAACCGGCAGCGTTCGAGTGCATTGCCGCAAATCGCCACTTCTGCCCAAAGGACCGGCACCCTCCCCAGCTGATCTCCGTAGACCACGGAAAGGGTCTCCCCAGCTTTGCAGAGGAGCCGCTTTTGGCCGTATCATGCGACTGCAGCGACAAGGGTTTTCCCCTGGAGCAGCAAGCTTGTTTACACAGCGCACCCCACGAACTGACTTGCAAAGCCTCCGGTATTCACCGGTAATCTTCCAGGACCCTTTGTTCCAAGAGAAGCCGCTACCACGTGGCATGGCACCAAGCGGTCGGCACCATTTCAATCGTGTTATTACGATACATCCGTGCTGCGATTTCTGGGAATATAAAACAGTATCAAGAAAAGAATCTCGAGAAATTTCTTCAGTTAATGAGTAAACCAAATATTTCTTCCTAGAGTTTCTGTGGCAGTTTGTGCAAATTGTGTGTTTGTGCGAGTACCGATCCCCGACACTCACCCCTCTCTCTCTACCTCACTCCAATTTAGTTTCACTTTCTATACATATTGATTTCCTCAAACTATTTAAAGTGCCTGTATATCCACATTCTGCAGAATTGATTCTTTCCAACTGAATACTAGAACCTGTAAATACCAATTCTATATCACTTGTACTATAGTGTTAATAAATATTTATTAAACCTTTATAAATATCTCTGCCACTTATTTTCAGTGAGAATTTACATTTCACAACAGAAAGGTCCTCTTTGGGGGGAAGCAAAGAGAACTTGGTTGTGCTTTTCTGTTGGTTGTATATATTTGTAAATGTTGTGAATTTTGTATATTTGTACATATTCATTGCATTTCATCATAGATTATAGATTTTGCTTGTAAATACAGCTTTCATTTGCTTCCTGACTGAGCTAGCCTGGTTATTGTTGGTGGGGGGGAATTTCAGCTCACACTGACACATTTTTTATTTTTGGTGCTCCAACACGAGTCACTTGCTTGTATGATTTATTTCTGCTCAGACTAGGAAGCAAAATGAAGCTGTTTTGGATTTTGAGTCATTCTATTTCTTCTGTTATTGGTGCGATTGTCTACAGATGGGCCATTTCCTGTATGATAGCCAAGATTGTGAGATATGTGGCATATAAGTCATTTCTTTCGGTTAAGAGCAAGTTACTGAATGTTGTTGACATCTGTTGTGGTCTTACTGGGCTAAGAAAATATGGTAACTCAACTATGAATCTGCTAACAGACACAATTGAGTTTGTTACTCCTCTTACAACTACAGAGGGTCTTTGGAACCAGTGGTACCCTAGATATCTTGTGCTAACCTTAATTTTGTTGCTTCTTGGAATAATCATATGGCTGCTGATAGCACTGTGTCAAGAAAGAGAAAAGGCTACTTGCTCTTCCAACCTGTGTAGACGTAAGAGGAAACATAGAAAAGCTCAGAGTGATTCGGAATTAGATTCTGATTCTGATTACAGTGTCCAGGAGATCACAGTTAAGGTTTGTGAGAAAGCTGCGAATAGCCTTGACTCAGAGCCAGCATCAGTAGCTGCAGAACCTTTGCCGGGAAGTGTGCCAGAATATGAGATAACAGCCGTAACCACGCAGTCAGACGCCATTAACGAGGCACAGGCAGACGTGGCACAGGCAGACACAGCTGTGCAGGCAGGCGCCATTAACGAGGCCCAGTCTCCTCCTCCTCCCTCTGCTGCTGATCTGGATGCAGCAGCAGCTGCAGGGTCTAAAAGCGTACCTGCTGACTCTGCACAGGATCCTTCTGTTCCTGCGGATTCGGTACAGAATCCCTCTGCACTTGCGGACTCTGCACAGATTCCCTCTGTACCTGCTAACCCTGCACAGACTCCCTCTGCTCCTGTTAACCCTGCACAGAATTCCTCTGCTCCTGCTAACTCCGCTGCGAATGTGAAAGCTAACCCAGTGAATTTGGTTGCTACTATCATCAGAAAGCGCAAAGGAGCTTCAGGAGGAGATGCAGATGGTGCAGGAAATGGTGCAGATGGTGCAGATGGAGGTGAGGGTCCTTCTACTCAGGGTCCCTCTGTTAAGAAAGATCCTTCTGGTGAGGAAGAGAAGGTTAGCCTTAAAACTCTGGCAGACCTCTTGAGACCACACATGGATGATGGAGATGTAGGTCAGTATGTAGACCTTGGTAAATTAGCAACTGCTGGAAGTGCGTCTAAACTCCAGAAATGGCACGGAGGATTACAGTAGGAGTATGGGGACAGCAACCTCAGGATGATGATGAGGAGGAGGAGGAGGATTACATACAATCAGCTAATGCACCCAGACAGGAAATTAGACATGTGAGGAAGGATTACATCAGAGGAGACACTGAGCCAGTCCTGTCTTGGCTAGCCAGGTGTTTTGATATGGGAGCCCCAGCATTGGTGGTAGGCGACAAGTCGGCCTCTCAGTTGGGGATGCTCTCAAAGGATACAGGCATAGACAGGCATCTAGGCAAGTGCATTGGTAAATTTTCTCTGTGGGCACGCCTCCTACTGGCAGTCCTGCTCAAGTACCCCAGCAGAGATGATTTACCATGGAACCTTAAGCCTTGGACCACAATAAATGAGGGAATCAAGCATCTGAGAGAGATTGCTGTGAGAGAAGTGACGTATGGAGATGTGCTGGTTTGGGGCCAGACAGATCGTCTCTTGCCCCGAAAGGGACAAAAGAATGAGACTCACACAAACGGATTGGAGAGTGATGGAAAGTTTAAATGGAAAAAGCAATTGGTGAAGCTACAGAGAACTACAAACCACAAAGCATCGTGACAAAGAGTATCCCAAAGCATACAGAACCCCCCACAGAATTCCCAGAGGCTTCCCAATCCTTCCCTTCTTCCCACCTGAGGGTAAACCCAAACCCCCAGGGCTCTTTCTTCCCCCTCCTGCTGCTAGGCAAGTCTCAGGCTGGCCAGGTCTGAGACTGCCCCCCCCTCCATTCTCCTCCTGGCATTAGGCCTAGACAGGCCTAAGAGGCCTTGAGGATACTCCCCCGGCATTACCCGATAAGAAAGGACATCTCCCGTGGGAGCAGAGAGGGAAGAAAGAGGAAGAGAATGACTTTGCAGATGGCCTTATAGGGTGCAGGACTTATGGGTAGAAATACGTCGTTTCCTGTGTCCACCCCTGTGGGTGGGCACCCAGGACACCAGAGGTGCATCTCATGCGGCAGTGGCAGGGGGCACCCAGCCTAAACTGCTACAGGAGATTATGAGATACTGAATCCTGATGAAATTCCTGTTGGAACAGGCCTTGCCAAAAAGCTCATTAAGCTTGCTCCTCCTAATTATGCTACTATTCTGGCAAGCAGAATTGTGGCAAGAAATTACGGTGGAGTGCCTTCCACTGTTGGCCATTTCGCTGACCAAATGAGGCAATTGGAAGATAGTCTTGCACATACTTCTTTGGTTTCAGCCATTGAAACTCTGACTGGAAGGATGGAGACTTGCATGAAAGAGCTGAAGGAGGAATTTATAACCTCCATATCCAACTTGATGAAGGGGGATGATTCTGATTCCTCTTCCTCCAGATGGATACAATTTTCCGCTGTCAGAAACCGACATCCTCTAAGAAGGACATTCCAGAACAGGTCAAACCAAAACAGACAGCAGAGGCAATCACGTGGCAGTATCTGGATAACTCTGCGTGATCAGTTTGGTGAGAACATGAACAGATGGGATGGCCAACCACCTTCTGATCTTTTCAGGAGGTTACGGGAGCTGCAGAGTGGCAGAGCCCAAGGTAGCAATACCAGAAGGGTAGCTGTCACTTCCTCAGTTTCCCAGAACAGCTCTAATAGCTCCAGCAGTGATTCTAATTCTGGTGCTGGACATTGTGCCAGCTGTACATGTGGATGTAATCCCCACAATTAGGGGTGCCCTGCCTTCCACCAGGGGGAGGTAAGGGATAATGGAGATAACAGAATCTATTGGGATGTGTACATCCAGTGGCCTGGCACTTCAAAATTTCAGAAGTACAGGGCCTTGGTTGACACAGGAGCTCAGTGCACCATAATACCATCAAATTATCAAGGGGGAGAATCTGTAACTATTCAGGGAGTCACTGGTGGATCTCAGGAGTTCTTTAAGATAGAGGTTTATATAAGCTTAACTGGGAAACAGTGGGAGAAACATACTATTGTAACAGGACCTAATGCACTTTGTGTTTTGGGAATTGATTTTCTGAGAGAAGGGCGCTTCAAAGACCCTAAGGGTTACAAATGGGCTTTTGGAATAGCAACTGCAGAAATTGATGGAGGAAAACTGAAGTTGTCTATTAGACCTGACCATTCAGATGAATCTGCAGTTGTGGGACAACATGAGATAGAGGTTGTGAAGTTGCCGGTTGCTTCTCAAACTGTGCATCACAGACAATACAGAACCAACCGTGACTCTTTGGTGCCCATTCAAAACTTGATTCGTCAGTTGGAGAGTCAGAAGGACATCAGCAAAGCTCATTCACCTTTCAACAGTCCAATCTGTCCTGTACGGAAGCAGAATGGAGAGTGGCGTCTGACAGTTGATTTCCGTGCCTTGAATGAAGTAACTCCACCCATGAGTGCAGCTGTACCAGACATGATGGAACTCCAATATGAGCTGGAATTCAAGGAGGCCAAATGGTATGCTACCATAGACATTGCTAATGCTTTCTTCTCTATTCCCATAGCAGAGGAATGCAGGCCTCAGTTTGCTTTCACCTGGAGAGGCATTAAATACACATTCAATCGTTTGCCCCAGGGGTGCATTCCCAGTTCAACCATCTGCCGTGCAGTGATCCATGATGCTTTGGAGAAAGGTGGAGCTCCAGAACACATTCAGTTCATCGATGACATCATCGTCTGGGGTAAGACTGCTGAAGAAGTCTTCGAGAAAGGCAACAAAATCCTTGACATTCTCTTGTAAGCTGGTTTTGCTATTAAGCGAGACAAGGTGAAAGGACCTGCCAGAGAAATCCAGTTTCTGGGAGTGTGGTGGCAAGATGGTCGCCGTCACATTCCAATGGATGTGATAAACAGAGTCTTCACCGTGGCAAATCCCACCAATAAGAACCAAACTCTACGTTTCTTAGGCATGTTGGGATTTTGGAGACTGCACATTGCTGGATACAGTCAGATTATGAAACCTCTCTATGATGTGACTCGAAAGAGAAACAGTTTCCAATGGGGTCCTGAGCAACCAGCAGCCTTTGACCAGATAAAGCGAGAGGTAGTCCAAGCGATGGGTCTGGGACCTGTCCGAACTGGTCCAGACATGAAGAACATTCTGTACATGGCCGCGACTGACAATGGTCCAACCTGGTGCTTATGGCAAAGAGCTCCAGGAGAGACACGAGGACGTCCTCTTGGTATCCGGGGTCATGGCTACAGAGGCTCAGTAGCAAACTATACTCCAACAGAGAATGAGATTTTAGCTGATTATGAAGGCGTAAAACCTGCTTCTGAAGTGATCGGAACTGAGTCACAACTTCTTCTAGCTCCTAGATTTCCAGTTCTGAATTGGATGTTCAAAGGCAAAGGTTCCTGACCACATCATACAACAGATGCTACCTGGTCTAAGTGGATGGCTCTGATAACACAGAGAGCTCGAATGGGAAATCTCAACAGGCCTAATTTAGTCGAGGTGATCACAAACTGGCCGCAAGGCACAAGCTGTGCAAAACCTCCAGCGGAGAGAGTAACTCATTCTGAGGAAGCTCCTCCTTGCAGTGATCTGTCTGATGATGAAAAGAGATATGCTTTGTTCACAGATGGTTCCTGTCGTCTTGTTGGAAACAAGCGAAGGTGGAAGTCTGCAGTGTGGAGTCCAAAACGCAGGGCTGCAGAAGCGAGAGATGGAGAAGGACAATCCAGTCAATTTGCAGAGGTAAGAGCTGTCCAGCTAGCTCTTAACGTAGCTGAACGTGAGAGATGGCCAAAGCTTTATCTCTACACCGACTCGTGGATGGTAGCCAATGCCTTGTGGGTCTGGCTGAAAGACTGGAAAAAGAATGGATGGCAGAGGAAAGGAAAGCCTATCTGGGCTGCAGATCTGTGGCAAGACATTGCTGCTCGCTTCGACAGAATCCCAGTGAAAGTGTGACACATCGATGCTCACATTCCTAAGAGCAAAGCTATTGAGGAACAGCAACACAACCATCAGGCAGATTTAGCTGCAAAAGTTTCCCAAGTGGACACAAACTCTGATCCTGATCCTGATCTTGACTGGAAACACCGAGGTGAGCTGTTCTTAGCTCGGTGGGCCCATGACTCGTCAGGACATCAAGGCAGAGATGCAACCTACCGATGGGCTCGTGACAGATCCATTGACATTTCCATGGATGCTATCACACAAGTCATCCATGACTGTGACATTTGTGCTGCTATTAAGCAGGCAAAGCGGATCAAGCCCTTGTGGTACGGTGACCGATGGTCCAAGTACAAGTATGGTGAAGCCTGGCAGATTGACTACATCACTCTACCTCGTTCTCGATCTGGTAAGCAGTATGTGCTGACTATGGTAGAGGCAAGCACTGGATGGCTGGAAACTTATCCAGTTCCTCATGCAACTGCACGTAACACCATTCTTGGCCTGGAGAGTCAAATCCTGTGGAGACACGGAACTCCAGAGAGGATTGAGTCAGACAACGGAACTCATTTCAAGAACAATCTTGTAAAAAAACTGGGCCAAAGAGCACGGCATCGAGTGGATATTCCACATTCCCTACTATGCACCAGCTGCAGGGAAGATCGAACGCTACAACGGTTTGCTGAAAACCACTCTTAAAGCAATGGGGGGTGGATCTTTGAAAAACTGGGAGAAACATTTAGCACAAGCAACCTGGTTAGAGAATAGTAGAGGTTCAGTGAATCGAGCTGGACCTGCCCAATCAGATTTGTTGCAAAAGGAGGAAGGTGATAGAGTTCCTGTTATCAGAGAAAAGAATCTGTTAGGCAAAACTGTTTGGGTATTTTCTCCTTCAGGAGAGGCCAAACCTGTCCGAGGGGTGGTTTCTGCTGAAGGTCCTAGTCACACCTATTGGGTCATGCAAGAAAATGGTGAAATTCAGTGTATTCCACAAAGAAATCGAACTTTGGCTGAGAGAGGTTAAATTCAGAGTGCTGCGCAGATACAGCATCGCGCCCAAGAGGAGAGTCCATGAGATCTTGGTTGTGCTTTTCTGTTGATTGTATATATTTGTAAGTGTTGTGAATTTTGTATATTTGTACATATTCATTGTATTTCATTGTAGATTTTAGACTCTGCTTGTAAATACAGCTTTTCATTTGCTTCCAGACTGAGCTAGCCTGGTTATTGTTGGTGGGGGGGGAATTTCAGCTCACACCGACACAGGGGCTAAAATCTGAAGAGAACCAGGTAGCACCAAATTTCTTTTTCCATTTGGTATGTTTTTTTAGGAGACAGTTTAAATCGCGCTTGAAATTCTGGGCTAGCGATTTCCTGTCAGCAGATACAGCCATTTGGCAGCATCTGGAACAAAGAGGCTTTTGGAGAAATAGAGGGATAAAGCAAAACACAATTTCAAGGAGAATTTAGACTCTCTGCTAAGAAGGGACCAAATGGAAAAAGAAATTTGGGGCTAATTGGTTCCTTTCAGATTTTAGATCCCAGTGTTTTCCATTATATCTCTATTGCTCAGAAAGTGTCTTCGTTCCAGATGCTGCCAAATGGCTGTAACTGCGGACAGGAAAGAGTTAGTCCAGAATTTCAAGCAGCATTTCGACTCTCTCCTAAAAAGCGACCAAATGGAAAAAGAACTTTGTAGCTAGGGGGTTCCGCTCGGATTTTAGATCCCAGTGTTTTGCTTTATCCCTCTATTTCTCCAAAAGCCTCTTTGTTCCAGATGCTGCCAAATGGCTGTATCTGCTGACAGGAAATCGCTAGCCCAGAATTTCAAGCGCGATTTAAACTGTCTCCTAAAAAAACATACCAAATGGAAAAAGAAATTTGGTGCTACCTGGTTCTCTTCAGATTTTAGCCCCCAGTCTTTTGCTTTATCTTTCTAATGCCCAGAAATGGTCTTCTTTCTAGATGCTTAAAAATGCGTTAACTGCTGACAATAAAGAACATAGCCCAGAATTGCAAGCACCATTCAGACTCTCTCCTAAAAAGAGACAAAATGGAAGTGGAAATGTGGGCCTAGGTGGTTCCCTTCATATTTTAGACCCCAAAGTTTTTTTTATCTCTTTATTGCTCAGAAAGTGTCGTCTTTCCAGATGCTTGCAAACGGCTGTAACTGAGGACTGGAAAGGCCTAGCCCAGAATTTCAAGCAGAATTTTGATTCTCTCCTAAAAAGAGACCAAACGGTGAAAGAAATTTGGGGCTAGGTGGTTCCTTTAAGATTTTAGACCCGAATGTCGTGCTTTATCTCTCTATTGCTCAGAAATCGTCTCTATTCCCGATGATGACAAATGGCTGTAACTGCTGATAGGAAAGAGCTAACCTTGTATTCCAAGCACCATTTAGACTCTCTCCTAAAAAGAAACCAAATGGAAAAAGAAATTTGGGGCTTGGTGGTTCCTTTCAGTTTTAGATCCCAATGTTTTGCTTTATCTCTCTATTGCTCAGAAAGCATCTACTTTCCAGATGCGGCCAAATGGCTGTAACTGCTGACAGGAAAGAGCTTGCCTAGAATTTCAAGCAGAATTTAGACTCTCTCCTAAAAAGAGACCAAATGGAAAAAGAAATTTGGGGCTAGGCGGTTCCGTTCAGATTTTAGCCCCCAGGCTTTTTCTTCATCATTCTATTGCTCAGAAATCGCCTTCTTTCCAGATGCTGAGAAATGGCTGTAACTGCTGACAGGAATGAGCTGGCCCAGAATTTCAGGCACCATTTAGACTCTCTCATAAAAGGAGACCAAATGGAAATGGAAATGAAATTTGAGGCTCGGTGGTTCCTTTCAGGTTTTAGACCCCCACCTTTTAATTTGACTCTCTATTGTTCAGAAAGCGTCTTTATTCCCGATGCTGACAAATGGCTGTAACTGCTGACAAGAAAGAGCTAGCCCAGAATTTCAGGCACCATTTAGACTCTCTCGTAAAAAGAGACCAAATAGAAAAAGATATTTGGGGCTAGGTGGTTCCTTTCAGATTTTAGATGCCAAAGTTTTCCTTTATCTCTCTATTGCTCAGAAAACATCTTCGTTCCAGATGCTGAAAAATGGCTGTAACTGCTGACAGGAAAGAGCTAGCCCAGAATTTCAAACACCATTTAGACTGTCCCCTAAAAAGAGACGAAATGGAAAAAGAAATTTGGGCCTAGGTGGTTCCCTTCAGATGTTTCACACCAAATTTTTTTTTTATGTTTCTAGTACTCGTAAAGTGTCTTCTTTCCAGATGCGTGCAAATGGTTGTAACTGCTGACAGGAATGAGCTCACCTGAAATTTCAATCGTAGTTTAGACTCTCTCCTAAAAAGAGACCAAATGGTAAAAGAAATCTGGGGCTAGGTGCTTCCCTTCAAATTTTAGCCCTGAAAGTTTTGCTTTATCTCTCTATTGCTCAGAAAGCATCTACTTTCCAGATGCTGACAAATGGCTGTATCTGGTAACAGGAAAGAGCTAGCCCAGGTTTTTCCAGCATCATTCTGACTCTCTCCTAAAAAGAGACCAAATGGAAAAAGAAATTTGGGGTTAGATTTTTCGGTTCAGATTTTAGACCTCAATGTTTTGCTTTATCTCTCTGTTACTCAGAAAGAGTCTTCTTTCCAGATGCTGACAAATAGCTGTAACTGCTGACAGGAAAGAGCTAGCCCAGAATTTCAAGCACCATTTAGACTCTGTCCTAAAAAGAGAACAAATGGAAAATGTGGGTCTAGGTGGTTCCGTTCAGATTTTAGACCCCAATGTTTTGCTTTATCTCTCTATTGCTCAGAAAGCATCTTCTTTCAAGACGCTGAATCTGCAGGCCAGAAGGAGCTAGACAAGAATTTCAATCACCGTCTAGACTCTCTGCTAAAAAGAGACCAAATGGAAAAAGAAATTTTGGGCTAGGTGCTTCCCTTCCGATTTTAGACCCTATGTTTTAGTTTGGCTCTCTATTGCTCAGAAAGCGTCTTTATTCCCGATGCTGACAAATGGCTGTAACTGCTGACAGGAATGAGCTAGCCCAGAATTTCAGGCACCATTTAGACTCTCTCATAAAAGGAGACCAAATGGAAAAAGAAATGTGGGGCTAGGTGGTTCCCTTCAGATTTTATGCCCCAATGTTTTGATTTCTCTCTCAGAGGCTTAGAAAGTGTTTTCTTTCCAGACGCTTAGAGATGACTGTAACTGCGGACAGGAAAGTGCTAGCCCAGAATTTCATTGCACCATTTAGACCCTCTCCTAGAAAGAAAACAAATGAAAAAAAAAAGAAATCTGGGGCTAGTTGGTCCCCTTCAGATTGTAGCCTCCAATGTTTTGTTTTAACGCTCTATTGCTCAGAAAGCGTCTTTTTCCCAGATGCTTAGAGATGGCTGTAACTGCTGACAGGAGACTCCTAGCCCAGAATTTCAAGCACCGTTTAGACTCTCTCCTAATAGGAAACCAAATGGAAAAAGATTTGGGGCGAGGTGGTTCCCTTCCGATGTTATCTCCCAATGTTTTGCTTTGTCTCTCTATTGCTCAGTAAGCGTCTTTTTCCCCGATGCTTAGAGTTGATTGCTACTGCTGACAGGAATCTGCTAGCCCAGAATTTCAAGCACCATTTAGACACGCTACTTAAAGGAAGCCAAATGGAAAAAGAATTGTGGGGGAGGGTTGCTTCCTTCAGATTTTATGCCCCAATGTTCTGATTTGTCTCTCAGAGGCTTAGAAAATGTTTTGTTTCCAGATGCTTAGAAATGGCTGCAACTGCTGACAGGAAAGAGCTAGCCCAGAATTTAAAGCTCCATTTAGACTCTCACCTAAAAAGAGACCAAATGGAAAATCAAATGTGCGGCCAGGCGGTTCCCTTCAGATGTTAGCCTCCAATGTTTTGATTTGTCTATCTGTGGCTTGGAAAGCGTCTTTTCCCCCAATACTTAGAGATGGCTGTAACTGCTGACAGGAAAGAGCTAGCCCAGAATTTCAAGCACCATTTAGAATCTCTCACAAAAGGAAACCAAATGGAAAAAGAAATTTGCAGGTACGTCTTTCCCTTCAGATGTAAGTCTCCAATGTTTTGACTTCTCTCTTAATTGCATAGAAAGCGTCTTTTTCCCAGATGCTTAGAGATGGTGGTAACTGCTGACAGGAAAGGGCTAGCCCAGAATTTCAAGCACCATTTAGACTCTCTTCCCAAAAGGAAACCAAATTGAGAAAGAAATTTGGTCCTAGGTGGTTCCCTTTAGATTTTAAGACCCAATGTTTTGATTTCTCTCTCTGCGGCTTAGAAAACATAATTTTCCCAGATGCTTTGAGATGGCTGTGACTGGTGAGAGGAAACTGCTAGGCCAGAATTTCAAGCACCATTTAGACTATCTCCTAAAAACAGACCAAATGGAAAAAGAAATTTGGGGCTATGTGCTTCCGTTCTGATGTTAGCATTCTATATTTTGATTTGTCTCAATGGGGCTTAGAAAGCTACTTTTTCTCAGATGCGTAGACATGGCTGTAACTGGTGACAGGAAAGAGGCAGCCCAGAATTTCAAGCACCATTTAGGCTCTCTCCTAAAAAGAGACCAAATGGAAAAAGAGATTTGGGACTAGGTGGTTCCCTTCCGATGTTATCCCCCAATGTTTTGCTTTATCTCTCTGTTGTTCAGTAAGCGTCTTTTCCCCTAATGTTTAGACTTGATTGTTACTGCTAACAGGAATCTGCTAGACCATAATTTCTACACCATTTAGACGCTCTCCTTAAAGGAAATCAAATGGAAAAAGAAATTTGCAGCTAGCTGAGTAAGCGTCTTTTTCCCAGATGCTTAGATATGATTGCAACTGCTTTCAGGAAAGTGCTAGCCCAGAATTTCAAGCACCATTTAGACTCTCTCATAAAAAGAGAACAAACGGAAAAAGAAATTTGGGGCTAGGTGGTTCCCTTCAGATTTTATGCCCCAATGTTCTGATTTGTTTTTCAGAGGCTTAGTAAACCTTTTGTTTCCAGATGCTTAGAGACGGCAGTAACTGCTGAAAGGAAAGCGCTGGCCCAGAATTTCAAGCATCATTTAGACTCTCCCCCAAAACGAGACCAAATGGAAAAAGAAATCTGGAGCTAGGTGGTTCTCTTCAGATGTTTTCCTCCTTTTTTTTGATTTCTCTGTCTGTGCCTTAGAAAGTTTTTTTCCCAGATGCTTAGAGATGGCTGTAACTGCTGACAGGAAAGAGGCAGCATAGAATTTCACGCACCATTTAGACTCTCTGCTAAAAAGAGACCAAATGGAAAAAGAAATTTGGGGCTAGTTGGCTCCCTTTAGATTTTAAGCTCCAATGTTCTGATTTGTCTCTCAGAGGCTTAGAAAACGTACTCTTTCCAGATGTTTAGAGATGGCTGTAAGTTCTGACAGCTAATAGCCAGCCCAGAATTTCAAGCACCATTTAGGCTCTCTCCTAAAATGAGGCCAAGTGGAAAATGAAATTTGGGGAAAGGTGCTTCCCTTCGCATGTTAGCCTCCTATGTATTAATTTGTCCCTCTATTGCACAGAAAGCATCTTTTTCCCAGATGCTTAGAGATGGCTGTAATTGATGACGGGAAAGATGCAGCCCAGAATTTCAAGCACTATTTAGACTCTATCCTAAAATGAGAGCAAATGGAAAAAGAAATTTGGGGCTAGGTGGTTCCCTTCAGATGTTAGCCTCCAATGTTTCATTTGTCTCTCTATTGCTCAGAAAGGTTTTACTGCCAACAGGAAAGTGCTAGCCCAGAATTTCAAGCACCATTTAAACGCTCCCATAAAATGAAACCAAATTGAAAAAGAAATGTGGGGCTAGGTGGTTCCCTTAGATTTTATGCCCCAATGTTTTGATTTGTCTCTCAGCGGCTTAGAAAGCGTATTCTTTCCTGATGCTTAGAGATGGCTGTAACAGCTGCCAGGAAAGAGCTAGCCCAGAATTTCAAGCACCATTTCGACTCCTTCCTAAAAAGAGACCAAATGGAAAGAGAAATTTGGGGCTAGGTGGTTCCCTTCCGATGTTAGCCTCCAATGTTTTGATTTGTCTCTCTGCGCCTTAGAAATCGTCTTTTTTTCAGATGCTTAGAGATAATTGTTACTGCTGACAAGAAAGAGCAAACCCACAATTGCAAGCACCTTTTAGACTCTGTCCTAAAAAGAGACCAAATGCAAAAAGAAATTTGGGTCTAGGAGGTTCCCTTCAGATGTTAGCCCCAAATGTTTTGATTTGTCTCTCTGTGTCTTCGAAAGCGGTTTCTTTCCAGATGCTTAGAGATGGCTGTAACAGCTGCCAGGAAAGAGCTAGCCCAGAATTTCAATCACCATTTAGACTCTCTCCTAAAAAGAGACCAAATGGAAAAAGAAATTCGGGGCTAGGGGGTTCCCTTTAGATTTTAGGCCCCAATGTTTTTCTTTGTCACTCTGCGGCTTAGAAAGTGTCTTCTTCCCAGATGCTTAGAGATGGCTGTAACAGCTGCCAGGAAAGAGCTAGCCCAGAATTTCAAGCACCATTTAGACTGTCTCCTAAAAAAAGACCAAATGGGTAAAGAAATTTGGGTCCAGGTGGTTCCCTTCAGATGCTAGTCCCCAATGTTTTTATTTGTCTCTCAGTGGCCTAGAAAGGCTTTTCTTTCCAGATGCTTAGAGAAGGCTGTAACTGCTGACAGGAAAGAGCTAGCCCACAATTTCAATCACCTTTTACGGTGTCTCCTTAAAAGGTACCAAATGGAAAAAGAAATTTAGTTCTAGGTGGTTCCCCTCAGATTTTAGCAACCAGTGTTCTGCTTTATCTCACTATTGCTCAGAAAGCGTTTTCTTTCCAGATGCTTAGATATGGCTGTAAATGCTGACAGGAAAGAGCTCGCCCAGAATTTCAAGCACCATTTAGACTCTCTCCTAAAAAGGGACCAAATGGAAAAAGAAATTTGGGGCTAGGTGGTTCCCTTCAGATTTTATGCCCCAAAATGTTCTGATTTGTCTCTCAGAGGCTTAGAAGACGTTTTCTCTCCAGATGCTTAGAGATGGCTGTAACTGCTGACAGGAAAGAGCTAGCCCAGAATTTCAAGCACCATTTAGACTCTCTCCTGAAATAGACCAAATGGAAAAAGAAATCTGGGCTTAGGTGGTCCCCTTCAGATGCTGGCCCCCTGCCGCAAGAAGGGGCTGCACACAGACCAATATGATCGGCAGAATCCATTTATTGATTTCCAAGCTCACACTTATATATGCTTACAGTTAATTATGCTTACTAGTCAACTACTGATTGGCTTACAGCTAGATGTCAACCCCACCCACCTCTTGCAGGTTAAACATTCCATTCGGCTTAATCACAACATCCTGTTTTTCTCAGGCCCGGTACTTTCCAGGATTTCCCTCCTCCGCCCAAGGACACTGCAGCCCTGCAATTTGCAAGTCACAATGATTCAGCTAAACCCATCTTGTCCTATGGCACTGTATATCTTCTTCAGTAAAGTCCATCAGGCCTTCATGTCCTTTGTTTGCCAACCATTCCTCAACAGCCCCCAATGTTTTGATTTGTCTGTGTGGCTTCGAAAGCGTCTTTTTCTCAGAGGCTTAGAGATGGCTTGAACTGCTGAGAGGAGAGAGCTAGCCCAGAATTTCAAGCACCATTTACACTGTCTCTTGAAAAGAGACCAAATGGAAAATGAAATTTGGGGCTCGGTGTTTCCCTTCAGTTTGTAGCCTCCAATGTTTTGCTTTATCTCTCTATTGCTCAGAAAGCCTCTTTTTCTCAGATGCTTAGAGACGGCTGCAACTGCTGACAGGAAAGTGCTAGCCCAGAATTTCAAGCGCCATTTAGACTCTCTCATAAAAGGAAACCAAATGGTAAATGAAATTTGGGGCTCGGTGGTTCCCTTCAGTTTGTAGCCTCCAATGTTTTGCTTTATCTCTCTATTGCTCAGAAAGCCTCTTTTTCTCAGATGCTTAGAGACGGCTGCAACTGCTGACAGGAAAGTGCTAGCCCAGAATTTCAAGCGCCATTTAGACTCTCTCATAAAAGGAAACCAAATGGTAAATGAAATTTGGGGCTAGGTGGTTCCCTTCACATGTTAGCATCCAATGTTTTGATTTGTCTCTCTGTATGACTTAGAAAGCGTTTTTTTCCCCCATGCATGGAGATGGCTGTAACTGCTGACAGGAAAGAGCTAGCATGGAATTTCAAGCACCATTTAGGCTCTCTCCTGGAAAGACACCAAATGGAAAAAGAAACATGGGGCTAGGTGGTTCCCTTCAGATTTTAACCCCCAATGTTTTGCTTTATCTCTCTCTTTCTCAGTAAGCATCTTTTTCCCAGATGATTAGAGATGCTTGGAACTGCTGACAGGAAAGTGCTAACTGAGAATTTCAAGCACCATTTAGGCGCTCTCCTTAAAGGAAACCAAATGGAAAAAGAAATTTGCGGCTCGGTGGTTCCCTTCAGTTTTAATGCTCCAATGTTCTGATTTGTCTCTCTGAGGCTTTAGAAAGCGTTTTCTTTCCAAATGCTTAGAGATGGCTGTAACTGCTGACAAGAAAGACCTACCCCAGAATTTCAAGCATCATTTAGACTCCTAAAAAGAGAGCAAATGGAAAAAGAAAATTGGGCCTAGGTGGTTGTGGTGGGTTACACCCATCCTTCATGGGCCTGAAAGAACCCAGCCCCCAGGTGGACAAAGGAAACTTAATCCGGGGGGGGGGGGGGGGGGACTTGCCCCCTCCCGTGCCGTGAGAATGGGTGTCCCCTGACTCAAAAGTGGTCTATTCCACTCCCCCTTCCTGTCTAGCCATCCTATAAAAAGGGCAGACAGCTCGCTGCTCGCTCTCTTTTCCTGCCTCTTCCGCTCGAAAAGAACACTGCTGCTGCCACTGCCCCCTTTACTTCTCCTACTTCCAAACTGATTTCAGACTATTTCTTTCACAAATTTACTTCCCCTCTCCCCTACCCTTCTTTTTTCCTTTTTTCTCTCTCTCCACCTTGCCGGGAGAAAGGAGAGGGGCGGGGGAGGAATCTCAATCTGTTATCATTTGAGCTACTGAACTCCAGTCAGAGCTCAAACCACTACAATATACTTTTTTGGAGCTACCAACGTGAGGCTTGGGAAATAATATTTTGCTTGAAAGTAATACTTGATTGGGAAAGAAGGGTTTGGAAGTAGAGATGTTAATTTTACAAATTCTTGTGGTTCAAGTTCTTGGATGGGCTGTTGGCTGGATTTTTTGGACCCATGTGTATAAACGACTAACTTACCATGTGATTTGGTTAATTATAGAGATGCTGCTTGACTGGATAAAAACCCTACCAATGTAGTTTTGCATGTACCTCTTGAATTCCATCAATTTTTCTGGCGGTGGGCACTTCTCAAACTTTTCCTACTTAAATAATTTTTCTGAAACTTATTATGAAACTAACCGTGTAGATAAAAATGTTGCTGAAGGAAAATGGGACTATATAAAAATATGTTCTATAGGCTTAAATGTAATCTGGATAATCAAATTAGCTCTGGGCAGGTGGGGAGGGGGATGTGCCAACCCATTAAGAGCTATCTGCGGAGGGACAATGGGCCCAGGGACGTTTTTTGTAAGCCTTGATGGCTGAGGGGTGGAGAGCTGTAAACACTGTAGACACTGTGAAAATGTTTACGAAAACAGGAGGGAGGGGTCTGGCTGCAGTGAGTGCTGTCCAGCCTGACGGGGGCTGGCCAAACCTGAGGCCCAGCCCCAAGGGTTTGACCCCCCACCAACAGCTTCACACATAACCCCTGATGCTCCTCCACACATCGTTTCTCTAGCACCGGTCACCATATGCAGGAAAAAGATGCAAAAATCAGCTCCAAACATGGATGGTGCAGAAGGCACCTCAGCAGGACCCAGCACATCTCAGAACCCGCTGGCAGATGAAGAGGACTCAGATCAGAAGATAATAACCGTCACATATCTGCCCAGAAAAGAATTAAGGCAAACTCGTCTGGACTACGCACGGAGAGAGGGTGGGACAATACTAAACTGGACCCTAAAATGTTGGGATGAGGGTGCAGAAACTGTAGATCTAGATAAGAGGGAGGCAAAGCTTCTAGGCTCCCTGTCTCGTGATGCCGGACTGGATAAAGAATTAGCAAAACTCGATAGAACACACACTCTCTGGGCCTGGATTACTGATGCTATAAAGTGCAGGTACCCTACCAGAGAGAATTTCCCTTGGGCCCCAATTAAATGGACGGTTATGGAACAGGGCATTCGGTACCTGAGACAGATGGCTGTGCTGGAGATAATTTATGTAAATGGCCAGCTCCCCTTGGACCCAGATGAGATGCCCATGAAATGGTCCTTAGTAAAGAAACTCACCCAGGATGCCCCTCAAAGATATGCACACACACTAGGAGGGATGCTTCTGACTGGACAGGATGGAAGTCCTAAAACTGTGTGTGAGTTTGCTAGTGACCTGAGGGAATATGAGGACAGTGTCAGTCAGAGGCCCATAATCTCAGCCATAGAGACTATGACTAAAGACATCATCAAAGAGATTAAGGCCTCCAAGCCTGAACTGAGGAAAGGGGATGACACCTCTTCTCCCCCTTCACCTTCTCCTTCAGAATGGATCCATGTTTCAGCCATCAGGAATAAACATCCTTCTCCTCCCCCTAGGAGATCACCCCAAGCTAATCAGAGGATGTCAAGGGTGGCTCTGTGGAGAGCTCTCTGTGACCATGGAGAAAACATGAACAGATGGGATGGCCAACCCACCTCCGCCCTCTGGGCCAGAGTATGGGAACTGCAAGGTGGCCCCAATGGGAATAACTCGCCCAGGAAAAGGGCGGCTCCAGTTTCCCAGGGTGGTTCCTCCCATTCAAGAGAACCTTCTCCCAGTAACACAGGGCCCTGTGACAAGTGTGGGCATTGCCGCCAGCATTAGAGGTGCCCTACCTCCAGCCAGGCAGAGGTCAGGGACAACAGAGTGTACTGGGATGTGTTTGTGAAATGGCCTGGCACTTCAGAAGCCCTGAAGTACCGAGCTCTGGTGGACACAGGGGCCCAATGCACCCTAATGCCATCAAGCTACAGAGGGACCGAGCCCATAACCATTCAAGGGGTCATAGGGGGCTCACAAGATTTGACTGTACTGCAGGCTGAGATAAGCCTGACTGGGAATGAGTGGGGAAAACACACCATAGTGACTGGTCCAGATGCACCTTGCATTCTTGACATTGACTTTCTGCGGGAGGGATGTTTTAAGGACCCTAAGGGGCACAAGTGGGCATTTGGGGTAGCAGCTGTAGGGACTGCAGATAGGGAACAGCTGTCTACCATGCCCGAGCTGTTAGATGACTCCCCCGTAGTTGGCAGTCATAAGGTGCAGGATTTGAAATTACCAATTGCTTCTTGCATAGTGCATCGCAGGCAATACAGGACCAACCGAGACTCTCTGCACCCCATACATCAACTGATTCGACGACTGGAGAGCCAGAAGGTAATCAGCAAAGCTCATTCACCCTTCAACAGCCCAATATGGCCAGTGCAGAAAGCAAATGGGGAGTGGAGATTGAGTGTGGACTACCGTGGCCTGAATGACGCGACTCCTCCGATGAGTGCTGCTGTGCCAGACATGTTGGAGCTCCAGTACGAACTGGAATCGAAGGCAGACAAGTGGTATGCCACAATAGACATTGCTAATGCTTTCTTCTCCATTCCCATTGCAGAAGAATGTAGGCCACAGTTTGCTTTCACCTGGAGAGGTGTCCAATACCAGTGGAATCGTCTCCCACACGGGTGGAAACACAGTTCTACCATCTATCATGAGGTGATCCAAACTGCACTGGAGAAGGGTGGAGCCCCTGAGCACCTGCAGTTCATTGATGACATCATTGTACGGGGTGAGACAGCAGAGGAGGTCTATCAGAAGGGTAAGAGGATAATCGATATCCTGTTGGAGGCTGGCTTTGCCATAAAGAGAAGCAAGGTAAAGGGGCCTGCCAGAGAGATCCAGTTTCTGGGAGTTCGATGGCAAGATGGCTGTCGCCACATCCCTCAGGATGTGGTGAATAAGGTAGCCACTATGGTGCAACCCACTAGTAAGAAAGAGACACAATCCTTCTTGGGGCTTGTGGGCTTCTGGAAAATGCACATTCCCAGGTACAGTCAAATAGTGAAACCCCACTTCCATGTAACACGGAAGAAAAATACTTTTGTGTGGGGATCTGAGCAACAGGTAGCATTTGATCAGATAAAACGAGAAGTGGTGCATGCTATGGCTCTGGGACCTGTTCGAAACGGGCCAGAGATCAAGAATGTGCTGTATACTGCGGCTGGTGAGAGTGGTCCTATGTGGAGCTTGTGGCAGAAAGCTCCTGGTAAGACAAGGGGCAGGCCCCTAGGTTTCTGGAGTAAGGGGTACAAAAGTTCTGAGGCCAACTACACTGCAACAGAAAAGGAAATCCTAGATGCCTATGCGGGAGTCCGAGCTGCTTCTGAGGTAATTGGGACCGAGTCACCACTCCTTTTAGCTCCAAGGCTTCCAGTTCTGACTTGGATGTTTAAAGGGAGGGGCTCAACCCCACATCATGCCACAGATGCCACCTGGAGTGAATGGATGGCCCTGATAACTCAGCGAGATTGAATGGAGAACTTTGAACGCCCTGGCACAGGGGAAGTAATCACCAATTGGCCAGAGGGTGCTGACTTTGGGATGCCACCAGAGGAAACAGTGACCCGTGCTGAGGAGGCTCCCCCATATAATGACCTCCCTGATAATGAAAAGGGCTATGCTCTATTCACAGATGGATCTTGCCGTCTTGTAGGAAGCAAGCAGAGATGGAAGGCAGCTGTCTGGAGCCCAACAAGGCAAGTGGCAGAAGAAAGGGACGGAGAAGGAGAATCCAGTCAGTATGCAGAGGTAAAAGCTGTCCAGTTGGCCCTGGATATAGCAGAGCGGGAGAACTGGCCAGTGCTTTACCTCTATACTGACTCCTGGATGGTAGCAAACACCTTGTGGGGGTGGCTGAGGGAATGGAAGAAGAACGGATGGCAGAGGAAAGGAAAGGCTATCTGGGCCGCAGACCTGTGGCAAGACATTGATGCCCATCTGGACAAACTGCCAATAAAGGTATGGCACATCGATGCACACATCCCCAAAAACAGAGCCACTGAGGAACACCAGCACAACCACCAAGCAGATCTGGCTGCTGAAATCTCCCAGATAGACTTGGACTGGGAACACAAGGGTGAGCTATTCCTAGCTCACTGGGCCCATGACACTTCAGGTCACCAAGGGAGAGATGCCACATACCGGTGGGCTCGGGACAGATCAGTGGACATATCCATGGAAGCCATCTCCCAGGTTATTCATGAGCATGACATCTGTGCTGCCATAAAGCAGGCTAAGCGCATGAAGCCTTTATGGTATGGGGGGAGATGGTCAAAGTATAAGTACGGAGAGGCCTGGCAGATCGACTACATCACCCTTCCTCGATCTCACAGTGGCAAGCAGTACATACTGACCATGGTAGAGGCAAGTACAGGGTGGCTGGAAACCTACCCAGTACCTCACGCCACTGCCTGCAACACCATCCTGGGCCTGGAGAGACACGTCCTATGGACACACGGCACCCCAGAGAGGATCGAATCAGACAATGGAACCCATTTCAAGAACCATCTCACAAGGGACTGGGCAAAGGAACATGGGATTGAATGGATTTACCATATCCCATACTATGCACCAGCTGCAGGGATGGTTGAATGCTACAATGGCTTGCTGAAGACCACCCTAGAAGCCATGGGGGGGTGGAACCTTTAGGAACTGGGAAAGACACCTAGCTCAGGCCACTTGGTTAGTCAATAGCAGAGGGTCTGTAAACTGAGCTGGTCCTGCCCAGTCCAATCTGCTGCAAACAGTGGATGGAGATGGAGTTCCTGTGATCAATGAGAAAAACCTACTGGGAAAATCAGTATGGGTTTTCCTGCTGTTGGTGGGGGCAAACCAACCTGAGGGGTGGTCTCTGCTGAGGGGCGGTCTCTGCTGAGGGTCCTGGTCACACATACTGGGTCTTGCTAGAGACTGGGGATATTCAATGTGTGCCACAACGAAACGTGACGTTGGCTGAAAAGGTATAGCCTCTGAAGGTAACACCAATTAATGTAATATAATCACTGTATAATAGCTATAAGTTGTTATAAGTTTTCTTTCCTAGTTTGATAATGACCTGGCATCCAGGATCCAGTGCGAACTCACCGCAAACAAGCATCAGCTCAAAAGGACTTCTGCATCATCTCACCTACACCTGTTCCTGCTTCCCATACAGCAATAGACTGTTCCTGACTCCCCTTCAGAGATGAAGATTGTTTCCTGTTCTTTCTTATTCTTCTCCACATTCCTGCCCAGCTCAAGCACCACTGTGATGGTTTGAAACTCTTTTTAATTTTTCCTTGCAAAGTTCAAGCAGAGAAAGCTAAAGAGTGTAAATAAGTCACTATTGGGTGTAAGAAAGCAAAATAATGATTGTTCTAAACACTTCCATTGGATAGATAGAAATGTTTAAGAACTACTGCTCAAAACAAGGTGGGGCAGTCTGCAGTCAGGGCAACTTGCTGGGCTGTCTGGCTGCTGTTTCTTCTTCTCTTCTGGCTGAAGATAACACACTGACCTTGGCGAGATAAGTTAACAGCCTCTTTGCTTCTACCTAACTAACTGCTTTCTGCCAGGGGGGTCTAGGGGGAGGCGGCCCCTGAGAGAGAGGCCCCTTGGGAAAGGTCCCCTTTGGGGGGAAGCAAAGGGAGCTTGGCTGTGCTTTCCTGTTGATTGTATATATTTGTAAATGTTGTGAATTTTGTATATTTGTACATATTCATTGCATTTCATCATAGATTGTAGATCTGCTTGCAAATACAGCTTTCATTCACTTCCAGACTGAGCTAACCTGGTTATTGTTGGTGTGGGGGGAATTTCAGCTCACACTGACACAACCACCTGCATCAACTGGCACCGGAGAGAGAGACTGCCCTGAGAGAGAGAGACACAGCCGGGATAAAGAGGGACTTGCAACACGAACTCTAATACCACAATTCATGACTGGATAAAGAGACTGTGACAGGAAAGTGGAAGTGAAATAGAGGGGTGGACTGCACTGGGTTACACCCATCCTGGATGGGGCTGATAGAACCCAGCCCCCAGGTGGACAAAAGAAACTTAATCCGGGGGGTGGGGGGGGGGACTTGGACCCACCCCTGCCGGGAGAAGGGGGGCCCCCTGACTCGAAAGTGGTCTATTCCACTCCCCCTTCCTGTCCAGCAAGCCTATAAAACTGGCGGACAGCTCGCTGCTCGCTCTCTTTTCCTGCCTCGTCCGCTCGAAAAGAACACTGCTGCTGCCACTGCCCCCTGCACTTGACCACGTGGCTGGGGCCTACCTTCTTCCAACTGAATCCACTGACATCCAGGAGCACACAAGGCCATCCAGGTTTCATTCTGTATATTTTCCCACCTACCCTCATCCTTCACCTCTGTGAACCCTCCCTGTCACTGCTCTATATATATATATATACGCATAATTGTTTCCCCTTTTTTGTAATAAAAGAAAATTTACTTCTCCTACTTCCAAACTGATTTCAGACTATTTCTTTCACAAATTTACTTCCCCTCTTTTTTTTCCTTTTTCCTCTCTCTCCACCATGCAGGGAGAAAGGGAGAGGGGCGTGGGAGGAATCTCAATCTGTTATCATTCGAGTTCCTGAACTCCAGGCAGAGCTCAAACCACAACAGTGGTTCCCGCCAGATGTTAGCCTCCAATGTTTTGATTTGTCTCTCTATTGCACAGAAAGTATCTTTTTCCCAGATGCTTAGAGATGACTGTAACTGCTGACAGGAAACTGCTAGCCCAGAATTTCAAGCACCATTTAGACTTTCTCCTAAAAAGAGACCAAATGGGAAAAGAAATTTGGGGCTAGGTGGTTCCCTTCAGATGTTAGCCTCAGTGTTTTGATTTGCTCTGTATTTCTCAGAAAGTCTCTGACACCGCAGCCCTGCAAGTTTGCAAGTCACAATGATTCAGCTAAACCCATCTTGTCCTATGGCGCTGTATATCTTCTTCAGTAAAATCCATCAGGCCTTCATGTCCTTTCTTTACCAACCATTCCTCAACAGATGTCTAGTCTGAATCTGCAGATTTCCAGCCCACACGAGTGGATTTTCAGCAGAAACCAGCGAGTTTCAACGCCAAACCAGCAAATTTCTGCTCTAAATCAATAGATATCCACAAGAAACCACTTTTCCACCACAAATCACTAGAGTTCTGGAATCAAACCAGTAGATGTCTCGTCTGAATCCATAGATTTCAACAAAACACGAGTGGATTTCCACCAGAAACCTGCAGGATTCAACTTCAAACCAGCAGATTTCTGCTCTAAATCGCTAGATATCCAGCAGAAACAAATTTTCCACCCCAAACCATTAGAGTTGCGATTCAAACCTGAGGATGTCTAGTCTGAATCTGTAGATTTCCAATCGACATGAGTGGATTTTCACAAGAAACAAGCAGGACTCAACGTCAAACCAGCAGATTTCTGCTCAAAATCGATAGATATCCAGCAGAAACCAATTTGCCACCACAAACCATTAGAGTTCCGAATCAGACCTGTTGATGTGTAGTCAGAATCCATCGATTTCCAGGAGACACGAGTGGATTTACACCAGAATCCAGCAGGTTTCCATGTCAAACCAGCAGATTTCTGCTCTAAATCGCTAGATATGCAGCAGAAACAAATTTTCCGCCCCAAACCATTGGAGTACCAAATCAAACCTGAGGATGTCTAGTCTGAATCTGTAGATTTCCAATTGACCTGAGTGCATTTTCATGATAAAGCAGAAGGTTTCAATGTCAAACCAGCAGATTTCTGCTCTAAATTGTAAGATATCCAGAAGAAACAATTTTCCCACCACAAACCGTTAGAATTCCGAATCAGACCAGTGGATGTCTAGACTGAATACGTAGATTTCCAGCTGACACGAGTGGATTTTCACAGGAAACCAGCAGGTTTCAAGGTCAAACCAGCTGATTTCAGCTCTAAATCGTTAGATATCCAGCAGAAACTACTTTTCCTCCACAAATCATTAGAGTTCCGAATCAAACCAGTAGATGTCTTATCTGAATCCATAGATTTCCAGTCAACACAACTGGATTTGCACCAGAAACCTGCAGGATTCAACGTCAAACCAGCAGATTTGTGCTCTAAATCGCTAGATATATAGCAGAAACAAATTTTCCACCCCAAACCATTAGAGTACCAAATCAAACCTGAGGATGTCTACACTGAAACTGTAGATTTCCAATTGACATGAGTGGATATTCACAAGAAACAAGCAGGATTGAACATCAAACCAGCAGATTTCTCCTCTAAATCGTTAGATATCTAGCAGAAACCAATTTTCCACCCCAAACCATTGGAGTCGAGAACCAAACCAGTAGATTTCCAGACTCACTTGGGCATTTCAAGCCGACACAAGTGGATTTTCACAAGAAACCAGCAGGTTTCGACGTCAAACAATCAGATTTCTGCTCTAAATAGTTTGATATCCAGAAAAATATAACTTTTCCACCCGAAACCATTACAGTTCCTATTCAAACCTGAGGGTGTCTAATCTGAATCTGTAGATGTGTCAGTGTGAGCTGAAATTCCCCCCCCCACCGACAATGACCAAGCTAGCTCAGTCTAGAAGCGAATGAAAGCTGTATTTACAAGCAAAATCTACAATCTACGATGAAATGCAATGAATATGTACAAATATTAAAAATTCACAACATTTACAAGTATATGCAATCAACAGAAAAAGCACAACCAAGCTCCCTTTGCTTGTCCCCTAAGTGGACCTCTCCCAAAGGGCCTCTCTCTCAGGGGCTTCCCCCCACGACCGCCCTGGCAGAAAGCAGTGTTAGCTAAAAAAAAAAGTACTTAATTATCTCGCCAAGGTCAGTGTGTTGTCTTCAGCCAGAAGAGAAGAAGAAACAGGAGCCACGCACCCCAGCAAGCTGCCCCGACTGCAGATTACAGAGTGCCCCACTTTGTTTTGGGTAATAGTTCTTAAACATTTCTATCTATGCAAGGGAAGTGTTTAGAACAGTCATTATTTTGCTTTCCTACAGGAATGTGGAATATCCACTCGATGCCATGCTCTTCTGTCTTCTGTCCACTTGGGAAACTTTGGCAGCAAGATCTGCCTGATGGTTGTGTTGCTGTTCCTCAGTAGCTTTGCTCTTAGGAATGTGAGCATCAATGTGTCTCACTTTCATTGGGTTTCTCTCAATGCTAGCAGCAATGTCTTGCCACAGATCTGCAGCCCAGAGAGGCTTTCCTTTCCTCTGCCAGCCATTCTTTTTCCAGTCTTTCAGCCAAACCCACAAGGCATTGGCTACCATCCACAAGTCGGTGTAGAGATAAAGCTTTGGCCATCTCTCACGTTCAGCTACGTTAAGAGCTAGCTGGACAGCTTTTACCTCTGCAAATTGACTGGATTCTCCTTCTCCATCTCTCGCTTCTGCAACCCTGCGTGTTGGACTCCACACTGCAGACTTCCATCTCCGCTTGTTTCCAACAAGACGACAGGAACTGTCTGTGAACAAAGCATATCTCTTTTCATCATCAGACAGATCACTGTAAGGAGGAGCTTCCTCAGCACGAGTTACTCTCTCCTCTGGAGGTTTTGCACAGCTTGTGCCTTGCGGCCAGTTTGTGATCACCTCTACCAAACCAGGCCTTTCGAGATTTCCCATTCGAGCTCTCTGTCTTATGAGAGCCATCTTCTTAGACCAGGTAGCATCTGTTGTATGATGTGATGAAGAACCTTTGCCTTTGAACATCCAATTCAGAACTGGCAATCTAGGAGCTAGAAGTAGTTGTGACTCAGTTCCAATCACTTCAGAAGCAGCTTTTACTCCTTCATAATCAGCTAAAATCTCTTTCTCTGTTGGAGTGTAGTTTGACTCTGAGCCTCTGTAGCCACGACCCCGGAAACCAAGAGGACGTCCTCATGTCTCTCCTGGAGCTCTTTGCCATAAGCACCAGGTTGGACCATTGTCACTCGCAGCCGTGTACAGAATGTTCTTGATGTTCGGACAGGTCCCAGACCCATCGCTTGGACTACCTCTCGCTTTATCTGGTCAAAGGCTGCTGGTTGCTCAGGACCCCATTGGAAACTGTTTCTCTTTCAAGTCACATCATTTAGAGGTTTCACAATCTGACTGTATCCAGCAATGTGCAGCCCCCAAAATCACACTATGCCAAAGAAACGCAGAGTTTCTTTCTTGTTGATGGGATTTGCCACGGTGGAAACTGTTTATCACATCCATTGGAATGTGACGGTGAGCATCTTGCCACCGCACTCCCAGAAACTGGATTTCTCTGGCAGGTCCTTTCACCTTGTCTCGCTTGATAGCGAAACAGGCTTGCAAGAGAATGTCAATCATTTTGTTGCCTTTCTCGAAGACTTCTTCAGCAGTCTCACCCCAGACGATGATATCATCGATGAACTGAAAGTGTTCTGGAGCTCCACCTTTCTCCAAAGCATCATGGATCACTGCACGGCAGATGACTGAACTGGGAATGCACCCCTGGGGCAAACGATTGAATGTGTATTTAATGCCTCTCCAGGTGAAGGCAAACTGAGGCCTGCATTCCTCTGCTATGGGAATAGAGAAGAAAGCATTAGCAATGTCTATGGTAGCATACCATTTGGCCTCCTTGGATTCCACCTCGTATTGGAGTTCCATCATGTCTGGTACAGCTGCACTCATGGGTGGAGTTACTTCATTCAAGGCACGGAAATCAACTGTCAGACGCCACTCTCCATTCTGCTTTCGTACAGGCCAGATTGGACTGTTGAAAGGTGAATGAGTTTTGCTGATGACCTTCTGACTCTCCAACTGACGAATCAAGTTTTGAATGGGCACCAAAGAGTCATGGTTGGTTCTGTATTGTCTGTGATGCACAGTTTGAGAAGCAACCGGCAGCTTCACAACGTCTATCTCATGTTGTCCCACAACTGCAGATTCATTGGAAAGTTCAGGACTAATAGACAACTTCAGTTTTCCTCCATCAATTTCTGCATTTGCTATTCCAAAAGCCCATTTGTAACCCTTAGGGTCTTTGAAACGCCCTTCTCTCAGAAAATCAATTCCCAAAATACAAGGTGCATCAGGACCTGTTATAATAGTATGTTTCTTCCACTGCTTCCCAGTTAAGCTTATATCAACCTCTATCTTAAATAACTTCTGAGATCCACCAGTGACTCCCTGAATAGTTATAGATTCTCCCCCTTGATAATTTGATGGTATTATGGTGCACTGAGCTCCTGTGTCAACCAAGGCCCTGTACTTCTGAAATTTTGAAGTGCCAGGCCACTGGATGTACACATCCCAATAGATTCTGTTATCTCCGTTATCCCTTACCTCCCCCTGGCAGAAGGCAGGGCACCCCTAATTGTGGGGATTACCTCCACATGTACAGCTGGCACAATGTCCAGCACCAGAATTAGAGTCACTGTTGGAGCTACTGGAGTTCTTCTGGGAAACTGAGGAAGTGACAGCTACCCTTCTGGTATTGTTACCTCGGGATCTGCCCCTCTGCAGCTCCCGTAACCTCCTGAAAAGATCAGAAGGTGGTTGGCCATCCCATCTGTTCATGTTCTCACCAAACTGATCACGCAGAGTTATCCAGATACTGCCACGTGATTGCCTCTGCTGTCTGTTTTGGTTTGACCTGTTCTGGAATGGCCTTCTTAGAGGATGTCTGTTCCTAACAGCTGAAACTTGTATCCATCTGGAGGAAGAGGAATCAGAATCATCCCCCTTCATCAAGTTGGATATGGAGGTTATAAATTCCTCCTTTAGCTCTTTCATGCAAGTCTCCATCCTTCCAGTCAGAGTTTCAATGGCTGAAACCAAAGAAGTACGTGCAAGACTATCCTCCAATTGCCTCATTTGGTCAGTGAAATGGCCAACAGTGGGAGGCACTCCACCGTAATTTCTTGCCACAATTCTGCTTGCCAGAATGGTAGCATAATTAGGAGGAGCAAGCTTAATGATCTTTGTGGCAAGGCCTGTTCCAACAGGAATTTCATCAGGATTCAGAGTCTTATGATCTCCATACGTCACTTCTCTCACAGCAATCTCTCTCAGACGCTTGATTCCCTCATCTATTGTGGTCCAAGGCTTAAGGTTCCACGGTAAATCATCTCTGCTAGGGTACCTCAGCAGGACTGCCAGTAGGAGGCGTGCCCACAGAGAAACTTTACCAATGCACTTGCCTAGATGCCTGTCTATGCCGGTATCCTTTGAGAGCATCCCCAACTGGGAGGTCGACTTATCGCCTACCACCAAGGCTGGGACTCCCATATCAAAACATCTGTCTAGCCAAGACAGGACTGGCTCAGTGTCTCCTCTGATGTAATCCTTCCTCACTTGTCTAATTTCCTGTCTGGGTGCATTAGCTGACTGTATGTCATCCTCATCATCATCATCTTCCTGAGTTCGCTGTCCCCATAGTCCTACTGTAATCCTCCATGCAGTTTCCTGAAGTTCAGAGGCAGTTCCAGCAGTTGCAAATTTACCAGGGTCCACATCCTGACCTACATCTCCATCATCCATGTGTGGTCTCAAGAGGT
This sequence comes from Indicator indicator, assembly GCF_027791375.1. Lineage (NCBI taxonomy): Eukaryota > Metazoa > Chordata > Aves > Piciformes > Indicatoridae > Indicator > Indicator indicator. Next base: position 42,939 of record NW_026539078.1, on the reverse strand, counting down.
CTGCCAGAGTTTTAAGACTAACCTTCTCTTCCTCACCATAAGGACCTTTCTTAACAGAGGGACGCTGAGTAGAAGGACCCTCACATCCATCTGCACCATCTGCACCATCTCCTGCACCATCAGCACCTTCACCTGTAGCTCCTTTGCGCTTTCTGATGATAGTGGCCGCCAAATTTACTGGATTAGCTTTCACATTCCCAGCAGAGTTAGCAGGAGCAGAGGAAGTCTGTGCAGGGTTAGCAGGCACAGTGGGAATCTGTGCAGAGTTGGCAGGTACAGAGGGAGTCTGTGCAGCGTCAGCAAGTGCAGAGGAATTCTGTACAGAATCCGCAGGAACAGAAGGATCCTGTGCAGAGTCAGCAGGTACGCTTTGAGACCCTGCAGCTGCTGTTGCGTCCATATTGGCAGCAGAGGGAGGACGAGGAGACTGGGCCTCGTTAATGGCGCCTGTCTGCGCAGCTGTGTGTGCCTGTGCCGAGTCTGCCTGTACCTCGTTAATGGCGTCTGCGTGAGTAGCCACGGCTGTTTTCTCAGATTCTGGCACACTTCCCGGACAATCTGGCAAAGGTCCCGCAGCTACTGCTGCTGGCTCTGAGTCAAGGCTATAGGCAGCTTTCTCACAAACCCTAACTGTAATTTTCTGGACACTGTAATCAGAATCAGAACCTAATTCCGAATCTCTCTGAGTTTTTCTATGTTTCTGCTTACGTCTACGCAGACTGGAAGAGCAAGTAGCCTTATGTCTTACGTGATACAGTGCAATCAGCAGCCATATGATTATTCCAAGAAACAACAAAATTAAGGTTAGCACAAGATATCTAGGGTACCACTGGGTCCAACGACCCTCTGTAGTTGTAAGAGGGGTTTGTCAGTGTGAGCTGAAATTCCCCCCCCCGACAATAACCAGGCTAGCTCAGTCTGAAAGCAAATGAAAGCTGTATTTACAAGCAAAATCTACAACCTATGATGAAATGCAATGAGTATGTACAAATATACAAAATTCACAACACTTACAAATATATACAATCAACAGAAAAGCACAACCAAGTTCCCTTTGCTTCCCCCCAAAGGGGACCTTTCCCAAAGGGCCTCTCTCCCAGGGGCTTCCCCCCCAGACCCCCCTGGAAGAAAGCAGTGTTAGCTAAAGCAGAAAAAGTTGTTAACTTAGCTCGCCAAGGTCAGTATGTTATCTTCAGTCAGAAGAGAAGAAGAAACAGCAGCCAGACAGCCCAGCAACTGCCCCAACTGCAGATTGCAGAGTGCTGAGTGCCCCACTTTGTTTTGAGTAATAGTTCTTAAACATTTCTATCTATCCAATGAAAGTGATAAGAACAATCATTATTTTGCTTTCTTACACCCAATGATGACTTATTTACACTCTTTCACTTTCTCTGCTTGAACTTTGAGAAGAAAAAATAAAAAGACAGTTTCAAACCATCACAGTCCACCCCTTCTAAACAATTCCATTTGCTGCTACTACTATTTGTCTAATCTAAAAAAATATTTACAACAATGAGTGAATAAAGATCATAGTCCATTCCTGCTATCTCAGATGTAGATGATTCAAAAGGGTCAAATCACAGGAAAAACCGCAAACTGCTTGTTTCCTTGCAGATGGAGTGAAGAAAGGCACGGGGACTCTCAGGTGACTCAGGACTCTCAGGGTTCGAAGGGTTCGTGCACCGTAGATCTCATGGATTCTCCAGGTTGGACCATTGTCACTCGCGGCCGTGTACAGAATGTTCTAAATGTCTGGACCAGTTCGGACAGGTCCCAGACCCATCGCTTGGACTACCTCTCGCTTGATCTGGTCAACGGCTGCTTGTTGCTCAGGACCCCATTGGAAACTGTTTCTCAGAGAAATCTGCTGGTTTGAAGTTGAATCCTGCAGGTTTCTGGTGGAAATCCACTCGTGTTTTGTTGAAATCTATGGATTCAGACGAGACATCTACTGGTTTGATTCCAGAACTCTAGTGATTTGTGGTGGAAAAGTGGTTTCTTGTGGATATCTATTGATTTAGAGCAGAAATTTGCTGGTTTGGCGTTGAAACTCGCTGGTTTCTGCTGAAAATCCACTCGTGTGGGCTGGAAATCTGCAGATTCAGACTAGACATCTGTTGAGGAATGGTTGGTAAAGAAAGGACATGAAGGCCTGATGGATTTTACTGAAGAAGATATACAGCGCCATAGGACAAGATGGGTTTAGCTGAATCATTGTGACTTGCAAACTTGCAGGGCTGCGGTGTCAGAGACTTTCTGAGAAATACAGAGCAAATCAAAACACTGAGGCTAACATCTGAAGGGAACCACCTAGCCCCAAATTTCTTTTCCCATTTGGTCTCTTTTTAGGAGAAAGTCTAAATGGTGCTTGAAATTCTGGGCTAGCAGTTTCCTGTCAGCAGTTACAGTCATCTCTAAGCATCTGGGAAAAAGATACTTTCTGTGCAATAGAGAGACAAATCAAAACATTGGAGGCTAACATCTGGCGGGAACCACTGTTGTGGTTTGAGCTCTGCCTGGAGTTCAGGAACTCGAATGATAACAGATTGAGATTCTCCCACGCCCCTCTCCCTTTCTCCCTGCATGGTGGAGAGAGAGGAAAAAGGAAAAAAAAGAGGGGAAGTAAATTTGTGAAAGAAATAGTCTGAAATCAGTTTGGAAGTAGGAGAAGTAAATTTTCTTTTATTACAAAAAAGGGGAAACAATTATGCGTATATATATATATATAGAGCAGTGACAGGGAGGGTTCACAGAGGTGAAGGATGAGGGTAGGTGGGAAAATATACAGAATGAAACCTGGATGGCCTTGTGTGCTCCTGGATGTCAGTGGATTCAGTTGGAAGAAGGTAGGCCCCAGCCACGTGGTCAAGTGCAGGGGGCAGTGGCAGCAGCAGTGTTCTTTTCGAGCGGACGAGGCAGGAAAAGAGAGCGAGCAGCGAGCTGTCCGCCAGTTTTATAGGCTTGCTGGACAGGAAGGGGGAGTGGAATAGACCACTTTCGAGTCAGGGGGCCCCCCTTCTCCCGGCAGGGGTGGGTCCAAGTCCCCCCCCCCACCCCCCGGATTAAGTTTCTTTTGTCCACCTGGGGGCTGGGTTCTATCAGCCCCATCCAGGATGGGTGTAACCCAGTGCAGTCCACCCCTCTATTTCACTTCCACTTTCCTGTCACAGTCTCTTTATCCAGTCATGAATTGTGGTATTAGAGTTCGTGTTGCAAGTCCCTCTTTATCCCGGCTGTGTCTCTCTCTCTCAGGGCAGTCTCTCTCTCCGGTGCCAGTTGATGCAGGTGGTTGTGTCAGTGTGAGCTGAAATTCCCCCCACACCAACAATAACCAGGTTAGCTCAGTCTGGAAGTGAATGAAAGCTGTATTTGCAAGCAGATCTACAATCTATGATGAAATGCAATGAATATGTACAAATATACAAAATTCACAACATTTACAAATATATACAATCAACAGGAAAGCACAGCCAAGCTCCCTTTGCTTCCCCCCAAAGGGGACCTTTCCCAAGGGGCCTCTCTCTCAGGGGCCGCCTCCCCCTAGACCCCCCTGGCAGAAAGCAGTTAGTTAGGTAGAAGCAAAGAGGCTGTTAACTTATCTCGCCAAGGTCAGTGTGTTATCTTCAGCCAGAAGAGAAGAAGAAACAGCAGCCAGACAGCCCAGCAAGTTGCCCTGACTGCAGACTGCCCCACCTTGTTTTGAGCAGTAGTTCTTAAACATTTCTATCTATCCAATGGAAGTGTTTAGAACAATCATTATTTTGCTTTCTTACACCCAATAGTGACTTATTTACACTCTTTAGCTTTCTCTGCTTGAACTTTGCAAGGAAAAATTAAAAAGAGTTTCAAACCATCACAGTGGTGCTTGAGCTGGGCAGGAATGTGGAGAAGAATAAGAAAGAACAGGAAACAATCTTCATCTCTGAAGGGGAGTCAGGAACAGTCTATTGCTGTATGGGAAGCAGGAACAGGTGTAGGTGAGATGATGCAGAAGTCCTTTTGAGCTGATGCTTGTTTGCGGTGAGTTCGCACTGGATCCTGGATGCCAGGTCATTATCAAACTAGGAAAGAAAACTTATAACAACTTATAGCTATTATACAGTGATTATATTACATTAATTGGTGTTACCTTCAGAGGCTATACCTTTTCAGCCAACGTCACGTTTCGTTGTGGCACACATTGAATATCCCCAGTCTCTAGCAAGACCCAGTATGTGTGACCAGGACCCTCAGCAGAGACCGCCCCTCAGCAGAGACCACCCCTCAGGTTGGTTTGCCCCCACCAACAGCAGGAAAACCCATACTGATTTTCCCAGTAGGTTTTTCTCATTGATCACAGGAACTCCATCTCCATCCACTGTTTGCAGCAGATTGGACTGGGCAGGACCAGCTCAGTTTACAGACCCTCTGCTATTGACTAACCAAGTGGCCTGAGCTAGGTGTCTTTCCCAGTTCCTAAAGGTTCCACCCCCCCATGGCTTCTAGGGTGGTCTTCAGCAAGCCATTGTAGCATTCAACCATCCCTGCAGCTGGTGCATGGTATGGGATATGGTAAATCCATTCAATCCCATGTTCCTTTGCCCAGTCCCTTGTGAGATGGTTCTTGAAATGGGTTCCATTGTCTGATTCGATCCTCTCTGGGGTGCCGTGTGTCCATAGGACGTGTCTCTCCAGGCCCAGGATGGTGTTGCAGGCAGTGGCGTGAGGTACTGGGTAGGTTTCCAGCCACCCTGTACTTGCCTCTACCATGGTCAGTATGTACTGCTTGCCACTGTGAGATCGAGGAAGGGTGATGTAGTCGATCTGCCAGGCCTCTCCGTACTTATACTTTGACCATCTCCCCCCATACCATAAAGGCTTCATGCGCTTAGCCTGCTTTATGGCAGCACAGATGTCATGCTCATGAATAACCTGGGAGATGGCTTCCATGGATATGTCCACTGATCTGTCCCGAGCCCACCGGTATGTGGCATCTCTCCCTTGGTGACCTGAAGTGTCATGGGCCCAGTGAGCTAGGAATAGCTCACCCTTGTGTTCCCAGTCCAAGTCTATCTGGGAGATTTCAGCAGCCAGATCTGCTTGGTGGTTGTGCTGGTGTTCCTCAGTGGCTCTGTTTTTGGGGATGTGTGCATCGATGTGCCATACCTTTATTGGCAGTTTGTCCAGATGGGCATCAATGTCTTGCCACAGGTCTGCGGCCCAGATAGCCTTTCCTTTCCTCTGCCATCCGTTCTTCTTCCATTCCCTCAGCCACCCCCACAAGGTGTTTGCTACCATCCAGGAGTCAGTATAGAGGTAAAGCACTGGCCAGTTCTCCCGCTCTGCTATATCCAGGGCCAACTGGACAGCTTTTACCTCTGCATACTGACTGGATTCTCCTTCTCCGTCCCTTTCTTCTGCCACTTGCCTTGTTGGGCTCCAGACAGCTGCCTTCCATCTCTGCTTGCTTCCTACAAGACGGCAAGATCCATCTGTGAATAGAGCATAGCCCTTTTCATTATCAGGGAGGTCATTATATGGGGGAGCCTCCTCAGCACGGGTCACTGTTTCCTCTGGTGGCATCCCAAAGTCAGCACCCTCTGGCCAATTGGTGATTACTTCCCCTGTGCCAGGGCGTTCAAAGTTCTCCATTCAATCTCGCTGAGTTATCAGGGCCATCCATTCACTCCAGGTGGCATCTGTGGCATGATGTGGGGTTGAGCCCCTCCCTTTAAACATCCAAGTCAGAACTGGAAGCCTTGGAGCTAAAAGGAGTGGTGACTCGGTCCCAATTACCTCAGAAGCAGCTCGGACTCCCGCATAGGCATCTAGGATTTCCTTTTCTGTTGCAGTGTAGTTGGCCTCAGAACTTTTGTACCCCTTACTCCAGAAACCTAGGGGCCTGCCCCTTGTCTTACCAGGAGCTTTCTGCCACAAGCTCCACATAGGACCACTCTCACCAGCCGCAGTATACAGCACATTCTTGATCTCTGGCCCGTTTCGAACAGGTCCCAGAGCCATAGCATGCACCACTTCTCGTTTTATCTGATCAAATGCTACCTGTTGCTCAGATCCCCACACAAAAGTATTTTTCTTCCGTGTTACATGGAAGTGGGGTTTCACTATTTGACTGTACCTGGGAATGTGCATTTTCCAGAAGCCCACAAGCCCCAAGAAGGATTGTGTCTCTTTCTTACTAGTGGGTTGCACCATAGTGGCTACCTTATTCACCACATCCTGAGGGATGTGGCGACAGCCATCTTGCCATCGAACTCCCAGAAACTGGATCTCTCTGGCAGGCCCCTTTACCTTGCTTCTCTTTATGGCAAAGCCAGCCTCCAACAGGATATCGATTATCCTCTTACCCTTCTGATAGACCTCCTCTGCTGTCTCACCCCGTACAATGATGTCATCAATGAACTGCAGGTGCTCAGGGGCTCCACCCTTCTCCAGTGCAGTTTGGATCACCTCATGATAGATGGTAGAACTGTGTTTCCACCCGTGTGGGAGACGATTCCACTGGTATTGGACACCTCTCCAGGTGAAAGCAAACTGTGGCCTACATTCTTCTGCAATGGGAATGGAGAAGAAAGCATTAGCAATGTCTATTGTGGCATACCACTTGTCTGCCTTCGATTCCAGTTCGTACTGGAGCTCCAACATGTCTGGCACAGCAGCACTCATCGGAGGAGTCGCGTCATTCAGGCCACGGTAGTCCACACTCAATCTCCACTCCCCATTTGCTTTCTGCACTGGCCATATTGGGCTGTTGAAGGGTGAATGAGCTTTGCTGATTACCTTCTGGCTCTCCAGTCGTCGAATCAGTTGATGTATGGGGTGCAGAGAGTCTCGGTTGGTCCTGTATTGCCTGCGATGCACTATGCAAGAAGCAATTGGTAATTTCAAATCCTGCACCTTATGACTGCCAACTACGGGGGAGTCATCTAACAGCTCGGGCATGGTAGACAGCTGTTCCCTATCTGCAGTCCCTACAGCTGCTACCCCAAATGCCCACTTGTGCCCCTTAGGGTCCTTAAAACATCCCTCCCGCAGAAAGTCAATGTCAAGAATGCAAGGTGCATCTGGACCAGTCACTATGGTGTGTTTTCCCCACTCATTCCCAGTCAGGCTTATCTCAGCCTGCAGTACAGTCAAATCTTGTGAGCCCCCTATGACCCCTTGAATGGTTATGGGCTCGGTCCCTCTGTAGCTTGATGGCATTAGGGTGCATTGGGCCCCTGTGTCCACCAGAGCTCGGTACTTCAGGGCTTCTGAAGTGCCAGGCCATTTCACAAACACATCCCAGTACACTCTGTTGTCCCTGACCTCTGCCTGGCTGGAGGTAGGGCACCTCTAATGCTGGCGGCAATGCCCACACTTGTCACAGGGCCCTGTGTTACTGGGAGAAGGTTCTCTTGAATGGGAGGAACCACCCTGGGAAACTGGAGCCGCCCTTTTCCTGGGCGAGTTATTCCCATTGGGGCCACCTTGCAGTTCCCATACTCTGGCCCAGAGGGCGGAGGTGGGTTGGCCATCCCATCTGTTCATGTTTTCTCCATGGTCACAGAGAGCTCTCCACAGAGCCACCCTTGACATCCTCTGATTAGCTTGGGGTGATCTCCTAGGGGGAGGAGAATGACGTTTATTCCTGATGGCTGAAACATGGATCCATTCTGAAGGAGAAGGTGAAGGGGGAGAAGAGGTGTCATCCCCTTTCCTCAGTTCAGGCTTGGAGGCCTTAATCTCTTTGATGATGTCATCAAGAGGCATGCAAACATCTCAAAGGGTGGCTGGGACAAGAGACTGGCTCAGGCAGTCTTTCTTGTAAATAATCGCTGGGGATCTTACGGCAGCCCCAAGATTAAAGCCTTCTGCCCAGCCGAGCACTGACCACGTGCCAGAAGGAACCAAGGATAAATCCTTGTCCCAGATTCAAGTGGGCCAACCTGTACTGGTTAAACTGCCCTCTATAGGGACTGTGCCCATGATGCTGACTAAGCCTAGAGGCTCATATGCCTGGGAAGCCCTGGACGCCAATGGGAGGACCCACCGCATCAGTGCCCGGTGGATCGTCCCCAACTATTGACTGTCAAACCAAGCGACTACATGCCAAGGACCTGGTTCCAGTGCATCAACCAAGACCAGAACCAGCTACACGGGACAGAGGCACATCACCAGAGTGGCCAATGGATGACTGCATCAGCACCAGAGAGTGTGACCTCCAGTCATGAACTCAGAGCAGCTAAGGCTCTACCTTGAATTTTATTAATGCTCTTCTATGGACTCTACATACAGAGCAATCAATTACTTGCTCGTATGACTGTGTAGCATTAAGTATTGTTGTTGCTTGGTATATGGGAAATGCTTACTCACAAATAGCACACACGCACCACTGAACTGCAAGGGGTAATTACCCATCACCCTTAATTCCTTGACAAATCTGTCCAAAGACACTGGAGTGTTGCAGGGTGCTCCCAATCCCCCCACTTTCCCTCATTGTCTATCAGCAGAGGTCTGAATAGGAGAGACAAAGGTGTGAAACGCTCTTCCCCTGCCCTGATGACAGTAATAACCACCTATTGTCCCTGCTGGGTGGAGGCCCCACAGGTATTTACTGGTGTGGGGAGAAGCCCCCTGGGATTTGGAAACGTGATAAGGGCAATATTTCACATTTTGGCCTGAACAGATTGTCTAGGAATATATAAAAGGGTGAGCAGAGAGTAGTCAGGGCTCTCACTTTCTGCCGCTCTCAATTTTACACCACTCACCCGTGTTTCGGGGCCCACTCATTTCGGCTCTGCCATTTTGGACGCTCATCACTCGCCGCTCTTGCTCACTTCTCCCCAGACTGGCCCACCAGCCGTGGGACCTGCCTGGGACCGATCCTGCTCGGGACCCTGCCAGCAAAGCCGTGAGTCTGCCTGCCTGGGACCGGCCTGCCGTTTTGCTTCTCCTGGGGACTGATCCTGTAAAGCCATGAGCATCGAATTGGATCACGAATTGACAGTTTCTGGAGCCTGTCAGCAGAGAGAGCAAGCTAGGGACCATCTCCAAATCCCTACTCCTATTTTTGTGAGTAAACCTGGCCTTCTCACATCTCCCTAAGGGTTATTGGTCGGCCTTTGATTTATAAGTGGGTGAAGCTATTTGTGGCTTAGCCTTTTCCAGTCTCTGAACTCTCTAAATTGTGTCAAAAATTGCCGTAAGCATCCTGGAAGAATTCACAACCGAATAGAACCTGTAAATAATTTTTATCAGTTTTGTACATAGTTTTGGGGCAGGGTTTTTGGGAAAATAAAAATAACTATATTTTTATAATTCCCACCTTGTTAATTTAACCCCAAACTAATACATAAGCCTCAGCGACCGCTTGCCTCCCTGTGTCAACACCCTGAACCGGGGCCCCAGCCTTCTCTCAGCTATAGTGAAGATGGGGTTTTCTCATGGTAGGGCTGCATCCCGCCTGCGATGCTCCACCTGCTGCCATGTGGCAGAGAATCCTTCCTTGCATGGAAGAAGTGGGGAAGGCCTGGGGTCCTGGACTGTGGGAGTTCAGGGAGCACTGGGTTAGAAGGGCAGAGCTGTCTGCCTGCTTCTTTAAGAAGTCCCAGTATTCTGATACAAGCTGGCTTGTATTCTCTGGGAGGTAGCTTTGGTAGTAAGATGATGGTACTTTATGATTGAATGTCAAAATTGGGAATTATCAAAGGGAATTAGAGAGGTTGTCCCAAGGGGACTGAATATGAGTAAAGTATTCGATGATAAATAAGGTAAAGGGGAAACACCCACAGAGTGGCTGCAGAGGCTGAGGTAAAATATTCAGCCGGCCAGAAGCTGTTAAAGGCAAACTTTGTTACACATGCATGGCCAGACATACAAAAGAAATTTAAAAAGATGAAAGACTGGAATGGATGGGGAATGAATAAATTATGATTGTGGACAGAAGGCAGGTCATTCTAAGAGGGTTATCATAGACAAGTATTCAAGGTAGTGCAGGAGGAAGACAGTTACACTGAATAGGGGTCTCCTGGGGTAAGAACAGAAAAATACTACAGTAATAGGGGCAAAAGGGGAGGGTTGAACATCCCTCCCTTGAAGGTTAAGTTAAGCTAGACAGTGTTAGATCCCCTGAACAAAACTGGGAGGGAACAGAGTGTTTAGTTAGGGCACTTTAATAGGAGAATGGCAAAGGAGGAGAGGCAGGGAAAAAGAGGAAGGAGGGAAGGGGCTGCACCACAGGCCTGGAGCATTCTGGTGTCCCGGTTCATCTTCTGGGTCACTGGGGTGCATTCCTCCTGGAGCTGGTGGTTTCTCTTCCTTGGTTGGGTTGAGCTTCTCAGAACAATGGGAGGCCTATGGTCTTACAGTCCATGATGATGTTGCCATGGTGGTGATGCCAGTTAGTGGTTTTGTGTCCAGCAATGTCAAGGCAGGGAAACACAGTCTCTTGCATTTACTTCATACCTCACCATTGCTGTCCCAGGGGTGGAGTCTGTGGTAGCATGAACGACGGAGGTAGGAAGGGGAAAGGAAGAGAGTGCAGGTAGGAATGACTCTAGCTAGCTCTAACAACATCAACGAATTAACAATGTTAACTAACTTTACAAAGCCAGGGATAGATTCTAAGGTTCTGGGGGAACAGAAGGGGAAGAGGGAGATGGATCGAAAAGGGAAGGGGGATTATGTAGTAGGCATTTGCAGGGACAACAAACAATTACCGCAAGTGCAAACACAGTGATGCCCAACAGAGCTGTGGATACATCGAAAAAGGGAACCAGCACGCTCAAATCAAGCATTTTGGTGATGCAGCATGGAGCAGTTGTGAATAGACCTCGTGGTCTGCTTCCATGGTCTGCTGCCATGGTCTGCTGGGGTTAAGGTTAGCATATGCAGTAGGAAAATCAATTTCCATGCCTCCTTCAGCCAAGTGAGCATGTATCTTCTGGGTCTAGAAACTTCTGTTCCAAATTAGGTAAAGGCAGCAATGGCTTGGTATTGTGATTCCTACCCACCGCATCATGTGCAGGTTGTATATATGCAAAGCATGGTTGTATATATTGTATAATAGCTTCTGTTTTGTATGATTGTTTTCTTCCCATACATATGGGCTGGACAATATACTATATTTAAAGAAGGGAAACAGGGACTGAAGCCCATAATTGAGTCATAAATTGTTTGAACCCTGTATGTCACCATATAATACCCTCATGTTACCTTTCAAGAAGGATAATGAGAAGGTTTTGAGAAGGTCGGGAAGGATTTGATGGGTCCTCATGGTTTGTGGATGGTAAAAGGTTTAGTGGATATGTGGTAATTGATGGGATAAAAGGGAAAGTACTAGAGAAAGGAGGGTTGACATACATTTGGAAAATCTGGAGGGCAAAAGGGTTGGTTCATGAACAATTAATATTACAAGTATTAGAGGCACTAATGGAACCAGAAGAGTGCATGTGAATGGACACCAGAAAGGACTGACCTTTGAGGCCAGGGAAAATCATCTGGCTGACATGTAGGCTAAGACAGTAGCCTTAGAGAAACCCACTAGAATATGGGTCTTAATACCAAACACTAAAGAGGTGGACAACTTCCCATATTTCCCCCTGAAGAAGAGAAAGATATGGAAAAGACTGGGGGAACTAAGACAGCTGAGGGGAACTGGGCATTGCCAGATGGGAGATGATGGTTAAATAAAGCAGTTTCTTGAGAAGTGCTTTCACAACTCCACCAGAGCACGCATTGGGGAACACAAGCCTTATGTGATCAGTCTTTGAAAAGTTATGGGTATATTAGAATAAAGGCTTTGGCAAAGCAATTGGTGGATTGCTGCATGATATGCCAGAAAGATAATTAAAGGGGTTATGGGAAAAATGGTTCCTGGAGGAAGACCTCTGGCTTTTCAGGCCATTTAGGTGGATTTTACCTAGTTACCACCAGTAGAGATGGAACAAATAGTCCCACGATATGGGTTGTGTGAAAGGATTGACTCGGATAGGGGAACTCATTTTACCTCCAGGGTAGTGCAAAATGTGGCAAGGGCACTGGGAATAGACTGGGACCTGCATACCCCATGGCACCCCCCAAAGTTCTGGGAGGGTTGAGAGGATGAATCAGATTTTAAAACAGGCAATAACTAAATTGATTATTAAAACAAGACTCCCCTGGACAAAATGTTTGCCCTTGGCTCTGTTGAGAATCCGGAGCGCTCCTAGAGGAGATTTAGGATTGTCCCCATATGAAATGATGTTTGGACTACCCTATATGGACAACCTAAAAGGGGGGGCCTCCCCTGAAGTGGGAGAATCATGTATAAGCGAATATGGGGGCCTACAAGAAAGCTGGGGAGGGACTTTTTAGGCTATCAGGTAGTGACAGGACTAGGGAGAATGGAACAAAGCTGGAAGTGGGTAGATTCAGGCTGAACATAAGGAAGAAGTTCTTCACCATGAGAGTGGTGAGACCCTGGAATGGGTTGCCCAGGGAGGTGGTTGAGGCCCCATCCCTGGAGGTGTTTAAGGCCAGGCTGGATGAGGCTCTAGCCAGCCTGATCTAATGTGAGGTGTCCCTGCCCATGGCAGAGGGGTTGGAACTAGATGGTCCTTGTGGTCCCTTCCAACCCTAACAATTCTGATTCTATGATTCTATGTCCAGACCATCTCAAAAAAACCTACAGTACCTGAGGGAAAAGGGTAGGCTACGTCAAACAGTGATATTGGACTTTAGCTTGCATAAAATTCAGCCTGGAGAGTGGGTTATGGTGAAAATATGGAAAGAAGATTCATTAAAACCAATCTGGGAAGGACCTTTCCAGACCCTATTGACTACAGAAACAGCGGTTTGCACAAAAGATAAAGGGTGGACACATGTGGCTAGAATTAAGGGTCTGGTAAGGCCCCCAGAAGAATGGAGAGTGGAAACCCAAGAGGAACCTTTAAAACTAACCCTCTGGAAGAAGTCTTGTATGTTTGTGTTAACAGGTGTAGGTGAGGGAGGAGCTTCAGAAGATCAGGATCTGGACCAAAAGGAAGGGTGGAAGTACCCTGACAACAGCTGTGGACCTCAATTTGAGGTGAAATGTTACAACCTCTGGATACATGAACCTGGTATCAGGCCTGTTGAATGTGGAACTCACCAGTGGGTATTTGAGGGGGATGACATTTGCTGTGGTCAATGTCAAGGGTGGTCTCCCTGGGAAAATTGGAAGGACAGGCAGTCCTTATCAGTGTAAGGTGTGGTAAGGTTACTTCACATGCCCTATGACAAATGGGACAATGTGACCACAGCAGTCATCCCTGAGAGACTCCAAGCCCATGTGAATCTTACAGTGTTTCAACCTAACAGATAGATTTGGGAAATCAGGGAAATAGTCCATTTGCCAATCCAAACCTGGAGGGGGTTTAGCTTTGATATGGAAAATGGTGGAATCTCAGTGGTTTGAAAGGTGTTCTGTTAATAATTGCTGGGTTTATGTTACTGGTTTTACCCTGTGTTATTCCCCTAGTAGTTCGAATAGTAATCAAGCTGTCAAGGCCTCTACTACAGAGGTTCTCAAGTTGGAAGTAAGATGCTTGTGCCACTGCAGCAAAATGAAGAAGAATAAAGAAAAAGGGTGGATTTTGATAAATAAAGATAGGGGAAGTAAATTTGCTTCAGCTAATTAAGGGTATACGTGAGCAAGCGGGAGGAATGTGAGGATCCCACCCCCAAGGCGGGAGACGAGGACATTTCATGCTGGGTCAGGTACTGGTCCCTAGCAACAGGTGCAGTGTCTGGGACACTCGAGTTCAGAAGTTCAAGCATCCACTGACCCCTGAAGAGACCACCACCAGACATGCAGTGGCAGGAACTCCTGTTGTGGGGCAGAGGTTCTTTGTTCTTGGAACCAATCAGGTTGTTGCATGGGAAGAGTTATGTTATAAAAGCCCCCAGTGGGGGAAGGAAAGGTGTACATGCGGGAAGGCATGTACCCAGCGCTTGTAAATAAATCTTCTTTAACAGACTTTGTCCCTCAACAAAATTTTTTAGGAGTGAGCTTGTTTCTCACACAAGTAAAGATTATAGCAATTGATAATAGTAAAATAGTAGTAATGATAGTCATAAATCAGAAGTTTTGTGATTGTAGAATTGTTCTTAGAATAAGTTTGGAGTAATTTTAAATAGAATAAGTTGTTTGTAAGTTCATAGGTCAATAGTTCTCTTCTAGGTTGAATGGTTTAAGACTTCTGTGTGTCAGCATTACAAAAGAGCTCTGTGTAATATAAAATTGTTTTGCTTTTTTTTTCAGAAATTAATTTGATGGTTTAACTTTAACAGAGTCTTTTAGTTTAGCATAGATTTCTAGTGTTAGCATATGTAAGGTCAAAAGTTTAGAGTAGGGATATATGTTGTGGAATTTATAAATATGAATGTGCATATAAAATATTGTAAAAATACTATTTTATTAATACAAAAATTTTGGTCAAACTATTTACAATTCCACTTTTAAAGGTTTGGGTACTCAGTTATGGTGTTCTATACACAAAATAGGCTATAATTAACAGTTTAAAGCAATTTAGAACAAATCGAAATTTAATATGATTATCAAAGTCCTGGAAGGGAGGCTGCAAATCTACATGCAGTCACAAGTGGGACCCCTCAGCTCACAAATGGAGCAGTTTTGGTCAGAACTCAGAAAGGCTTAACAGAATTTAGGATCAAATTACTCACAAAAGTGAATCAAAGTAAGAACAACTTTGCTCTGTCCAGAGGCGCTCTAAAGATATTGAATCACTAAAGATATTGAAACAGATTGGGCCCAACACTGATCCCTGGAGGACACCACTAGTGACTAGTGGCACCGTTCACCACCACTCTCTGAGCCCGGCCCTCCAGCCAGTTCTTAACTCAAAGCAGAGTGCACCTGTCCAAGCCTTGGGCTGCCAACTTTGCCATAAGTTTACCATGGGGCACGGTGTCAAAGGCCTTGGTAAAGTCCAGGTAGACTACATCCACAGCCTTCCCCACAACCACCAGGCGGGTCACTTGATCATAGAAGGAGATGAGGTTGGCCAGGCAGGACCTGCCCCTCCTAAATCCATGCTGGCTGGGCCCGATCCCTTGGCCATCTTGTAGGTGCTGTTTGATTGCGCTCAAGATGACCTGCTCCATAATCTTGCCTGGCACTGAGGTCAGACTGACAGGCCTGGAATTCCCTGGCTCCTCATTCCGGACCTTCTTGTGGATGGGTATCATGTTGGCCCGCTTCCAGTCATCTGGGACCTCTCCAGTGAGCCAGGACTGTTGAAAAATGATGGAGAGCAGCTTGGTGAGCTCATCTGCCAGTTCTCTCATTACCCTAGGATGGATCCCATTCGGTCCCATAGACTTGTGGGGATCCAAGTGGCTCAGCAGGTCTCTAACTGCTGCCTCCTGGATTACAGGGCTACTATACTGCTTCCTGACTACACCTGCCAGCTCAGGAGGCCAGTTCTCCTGAAGACAACCTATCCTACTATTGAAAATTGAGGCAAAGAAGGCGTTAAATACCTCTGCCTTTTCCTCACCTTTTGTTACTATATTCCCCTCCACGTCCAATAAAGAGTGGAGGTTGTCCTTGCCCCTCCTTTTGCCCTCAATATATTTATAAAAACATTTTTTCTTGTCCTTCACAGCAGTGGCCAGTCTAAGTTCTAAATGGGCTTTTGCCTCTCTAATTTTTTTCCTACGTGACCTAGCAACATCCTTAAACAATTCCTGGGTAACCTTCCCTTTTTTCCAAAGGTGATACACCCTCTTTGTTTCCCTTAATTCATTCAGAAGCTCATTGCCCATCCAGGCGGGCTGTCTACCCCATCAGCTCATCTTCGGGGACACTGGGACAGCCTGTTCCTGCGCCTTCAAGATTTCTTTCCTGAATCAGGTCCAGTCTTCCTGGACTCCTTTGTTTTTAAGGTCTGTTTCCCAAGGTATTTTCCGAGTTAGTTCCTTAAATAAGCTGAAGTCCGCCCTCCGGAAATCTATTATCTCATGGTCACTGGACCCCAGGCATCCTCCAACCACCACATCTCCCACCAGCCCTTCTCTATTTGTAAAGAGTAGGTCGAGCAAAGCCTCACCCCGGTAGGCTCACACAGCAGCTGTGTTAAGAAGCTATCCTCCATACACTCTAAGAACCTTCTAGACTGCCTCCTCTCTGCTGTGTTAAGTTCCCAGCAGATATCTGGCAGGTTAAAGTCTCCCAAAATGACAAGGGCTGGTGATCTTGAGACAGCCCCCAGCTGCTTATAGAATAATACATCAACCTCTTCATCCTGGTTGGGTGGTCTATAACAGACTCCAACCAGGATGTCAGCCTTGTTGGCCTTCCCACTAATTCTCACCCACAGGCACTCAACCCGATCGTCCTTTATCTCTAGTTCCATGGCTTCTAGAGCCTCTGTAATGTACAGGGCCACCCCTCCACCCCTTCTCCCTAGCCTATCTCTCCTGAAGAGCTTGTAGCCATCGATGATAGCACTCCAGTCATGTGAGTCATCCCACCACATTTCTGTGATGGCAACTACATCATAACTTTCCTGCTGTACCAAGGCTTCCAGCTCCTCTTGTTTGTTTTCCATACTGCGTGCATTAGTGTACATGCACTTCAGTTTGGCTGCTGGTTTCACCTCTGATTTTCGCTTACCACCCTCAGGCTCCCGTCTGGAGAGACTGGTTTCATCCCCTTCCCCCTTCAAATCTAGTTTAAAGCCCTGACAATGAGCCCTGCCAAATCCCTTCCTAAACCCCTTTTCCCCTTGTGGGATAGGCTGTTCCCATCTGTGTCGGTGTGAGCTGAAATTCCCCCCCCACCAACAATAACCAGGCTAGCTCAGTCTGGAAGCAAATGAAAAGCTGTATTTACAAGCAGAGTCTAAAATCTACAATGAAATGCAATGAATATGTACAAATATACAAAATTCACAACATTCACAAATATATACAATCAACAGAAAAAGCACAATCGATCTCCCTTTGCTTCCCCCCAAGGGGACCCTCCCAAAGGGGCCTCTCTCTCCCAGGAGCTTCCCCCCAGACCCCCCTGGACAGAGAAGCAGAGTTAGTTAAGCAGAAAGTTGTTAACTTAGCTGCCAAGGTCAGTGTGTTATCTTCAGCCAGAAGAGAAGAAGAAACAGCAGCCAGACAGCCCAGCAACTGCCCCCACTTCCGAACGCAGAATGTGCAGAATGCCTACTTTGTTTTGGGTAATAGTTCTTAAACATTTCTATCTATCCAATGGAAGTGTTTAGAACAATCGTTATTTTGCTTTCTTACACCCAATAGTGACTTATTTACATTCTTTCACTTTCTCTGTTTTGAACTTTGCAAGGAAAAATTAAAAAGACAGTTTCAAACCATCACAGTCCACCCCTTCTAAACAATTCCATTGGCTGCTACTATCATTTATCTAATCTAAAATAATATCTACAACAATAGGTGAATAAAGACCATAGTCCATTCCGGCTATTTCAGATGTAGATGATTCAAAAGAGTCAAATCACAGGAAGAACAGCAAACAGCTTGTTTCCTCATAGATGGAGCGAAGAAAGGAACAGGGACTCTCAGGTGACTCAGGGCTCTCAGGGTTCGTGCACCGTAGATCTCATGAACTCTCATCTTGGGCGCGATGCTGTATCTGCGCAGCACTCTGAATTTAACCTCTCTCAGCCAAAGTTAGATTTCTTTGTGGAATACACTGAATTTCACCATTTTCTTGCATCACCCAATAGGTGTGACCAGGACCTTCAGCAGAAACCACCCCTCGGACAGGTTTGGCCTCTCCTGAAGGAGAAAATACCCAAACAGTTTTTCCTAACAGATTCTTTTCCCTGATAACAGGAACTCTATCACCTTCTTCCTTTCGCAACAAATCTGATTGGACAGGTCCAGCTCGATTCACTGAACCTCTACTATTCACCAACCAGGTTGCTTGTGCTAAATGTTTCTCCCAGTTTTTCAAAGATCCACCCCCCATTGCTTTGAGAGTGGTTTTCAGCAAACCGTTGTAGCGTTCGATCTTCCCTGCAGCTGGTGCATAGTAGGGAATGTGGAATATCCACTGGATGCCATGTTCTTTGGCCCAGTTTTTTTACAAGATTGTTCTTGAAATGAGTTCCGTTGTCTGACTCAATCCTCTCTGGAGTTCCGTGTCTCCACAGGATTTGTCTCTCCAGGCCAAGAATGGTGTTACGTGCAGTTGCATGAGGAACTGGATAAGTTTCCAGCCATCCAGTGCTTGCCTCTACCATAGTCAGCACATACTGCTTACCAGATCGAGAACGAGGTAGAGTGATGTAGTCAATCTGCCAGGCTTCACCATACTTGTACTTGGACCATCGGTCACCGTACCACAAGGGCTTGATCCGCTTTGCCTGCTTAATAGCAGCACAAATGTCACAGTCATGGATGACTTGTGTGATAGCATCCATGGAAATGTCAATGGATCTGTCACGAGCCCATCGGTAGGTTGCATCTCTGCCTTGATGTCCTGACGAGTCATGGGCCCACCGAGCTAAGAACAGCTCACCTCGGTGTTTCCAGTCAAGCTCAGGATCAGGATCAGAGTTGGTGTCCACCTGGGAAACTCTTGCAGCTAGATCTGCCTGATGGTCGTGTTGTTGTTCCTCAGTAGCTTTGCTCTTAGGAATGTGAGCATCGATGTGTCTCACTTTCACTGGGATTCTCTCAATGCGAGCAGCAATGTCTTGCCACAGATCTGCAGCCCAGATTGACTTTCCTTTCCTCTGCCAGCCATTCTTTTTCCAGCCTTTCAGCCAACCCCACAAGGCATTGGCTATCATCCACGAGTCGGTGTAGAGATAAAGCTTTGGCCATCTCTCACGTTCAGCTATGTTAAGAGCTAGCTGGACAGCTTTTACCTCTGCAAATTGACTGGATTCTCCTTCTCCATCTCTCACTTCTGCAACTCTGCGCGTTGGACTCCACACTGCAGATTTCCATCTCCGCTTGTTCCCAACAAGACAACAGGAACCGTCTGTGAACAAAGCATATCTCTTTTCATCATCAGACAGATCACTGTAAGGAGGAGCTTCCTCAGCACGAGTTACTCTCTCCTCTGGAGGTTTTGCACAGCTTGTGCCTTCTGGCCAGTTTGTGATCACCTCCACCAAACCAGGCCTTTCGAGATTTCCCATTCGAGCTCGCTGTGTTATCAGAGCCATCCACTTAGACCAGGTAGCATCTGTTGCATGATGTGGTGAAGAACCTTTGCCTTTGAACATCCAATTCAGAACTGGCAATCTAGGAGCTAGAAGAAGTTGTGACTCAGTTCCGATCACTTCAGAAGCAGCTTTCACTCCTTCATAAGCAGCTAAAATCTCTTTCTCTGTTGGAGTGTAGTTTGCCTCTGAACCTCTGTAGCCATGACCCCAGAAACCAAGAGGACGTCCTCGTGTCTCCCCTGGAGCTCTTTGCCATAAGCACCAGGTTGGACCATTGTCACTCGCGGCCGTGTACAGAATGTTCTTAATGTCTGGACCAGTTCGGACAGGTCCCAGACCCATTGCTTGGACTACCTCTCGCTTGATCTGGTCAAAGGCTGCTTGTTGCTCAGGACCCCATTGGAAACTGTTTCTCTTTCGAGTCACATCATAGAGAGGTTTCACAATCTGACTGTATCCAGGAATGTGCAGTCTCCAAAATCCCACTATGCCTAAGAAACGCAGAGTTTCTTTCTTCTTGGTGGGATTTGCCATGGTGGAGACTCTGTTTATCACATCCATTGGGATGTGACGGCGACCACCTTGCCACCGCACTCCCAGAAATTGGATTTCTCTGGCAGGTCCTTTCACCTTGTCTCGCTTGATAGCGAAACCAGCTTGCAAGAGAATGTCAATGATTTTGTTACCTTTCTCGAAGACTTCTTCAGCAGTCTCACCCCAGACGATGATGTCATCGATGAACTGAATGTGTTCTGGAGCTCCACCTTTCTCCAAAGCATCATGGATCACTGCATGGCAGATGGTTGAACTGTGAATCCACCCCTGGGGCAAACGATTGAATGTGTACTGAATGCCTCTCCAGGTGAAAGCAAACTGAGGCCTGCATTCCTCTGCTATGGGAATAGAGAAGAAAGCATTAGCAATGTCTATGGTAGCATATCATTTGGCCTGCTTGGATTCCAGCTCATATTGGAGTTCCATCATGTCTGGTACAGCTGCACTCATGGGTGGAGTTACTTCATTCAAGGCACGGAAATCAACTGTCAGACGCCATTCTCCATTCTGCTTTCGCACAGGCCAGATTGGACTGTTGAAAGGTGAATGAGTTTTGCTGATGACTTTCTGACTCTCCAACTGACGAATCAAGTTTTGAATGGGCACCAAAGAGTCACGGTTGGTTCTGTATTGTCTGTGATGCACAGTTTGAGAAGCAGCCGGCAGCTTTACATCCTCTATCTCATGTTGTCCCACAACTGCAGATTCATCTGAAAGCTCAGGTCTAATGGACAACTTCAATTTTCCTCCATCAATTTCTACAGTTGCTATTCCAAAAGCCCATTTGTAACCCTTACGGTCTTTAAAACGTCCTTCTCTCAGAAAATCAATTCCCAAAATACAAGGTGCATTAGGTCCTGTTACAATAGTATGTTTCTTCCACTGCTTCCCAGTTAAACTTACATCAACCTCTATCTTAAACAACTCTTGAGATCCACCAGTGACTCCCTGAATAGTTATAGATTCTCCCCCTTGATAATTTGATGGTATTATGGTGCACTGAGCTCCTGTGTCAACCAAGGCCCTGTACTTCTGAAATTTTGAAGTGCCAGGCCACTGGATGAACACATCCCAATAGGTTCTGTTATCTCCATTATCCCTTACCTCCCCCTGGCGGAAGGCAGGGCACCCCTAATGGTGGGGATTACCTCCACATGTACAGCTGGCACAATGTCCAGCACCAGAATTAGGATCACTGTTGGAGCTATCAGAGCTGTTCTGGGAAACTGAGGAAGCGACAGCTACCCTCCTGGTATTGCTACCTCGGGATCTGCCCCTCTGCAGCTCCCGTAACCTCTTGAAAAGATCAGAAGTTGGTTGACCATCCCATCTGTTCATGTTCTCACCAAACTGATCACGCAGAGTTATCCAGATACTGCCACGTGATTGCCTCTGCTGTCTGTTTTGGTTTGACCTATTCTGGAATGGCCTTCTTGGAGCACGTCTGTTCCTAACAGCTGAAACTTGTATCCATCTGGAGGAAGAGGAATCAGAATCATCCCCCTTCATCAAGTTGGATATGGAGGTTTTAAATTCCTCCTTCAGCTCTTTCATGCAATTCTTCATTTCTCCAGACAAAGTTTCAATGGCTGAAACCAAAGAAGTACGTGCAAGACTATCCTCCAATTGCCTCATTTGGTCAGTGAAATGGCCAACAGTGGGAGGCACTCCACCATAATTTCTTGCCACAATCCTGCTTGCCAGAATAGTGGCATAATTAGGAGGAGCAAGCTTAATGAGCTTTTTGGCAAGGCCTGTTCCAACAGGAATTTCATCAGGATTCAGAGTCTTATGATCTCCATACATTACTTCTCTCACAGCAAACTCTCTCAGACGCTTGATTCCCTCAGCTATTGTGGTCCAAGGCTTAGGTTCCATGGTAAATCATCTCTGCTGGGGTACCTCAGCGAGACTGCCAATAAGAGGCGTGCCCACAGAGAAACTTTACCAATGCACTTGCCTAGATGCCTGTCTATGCCTGTATCCTTTGAGAGCATCCCCAACTGAGAGGCCGACTTGTCGCCTACCACCAATGCTGGGGCTCCCATATCAAAACACCTGGCTAGCCAAGACAGGACTGGCTCATTGTCTCCTCTGATGTAATCCTTCCTCACATGTCTAATTTCCTGTCTGGGTGCATTAGCTGACTGTATGTCATCCTCATCATCATCATCATCATCATCATCCTTAGGTCGCTGTCCCCATAATCCTGTTGTAATCCTCCGTTGAATTTCCTTGAGTTCAGAGGCTCTGCCAGCAGTTGCTAATCTACTAGGGTCTACATCCTGACCTACACCTCCATCATCCATGTGGGGTCTCAAGAGGTCTACCAGAGTTTTAAGGCTAACCCTCTCTTCCTCATCAGAAGGATCTTTCTTAACAGAGGGACCCTGAGTAGAAGGACCCTCATCTCCATCTGCACCATCTCCTGCAGCATCTGCATCTCCTCCTGCAGCTCCTTTACGCTTTCTGGTTACAGTGGCCACCAAATTTACTGGATTGGTTTTCACATTCACAGCAGAGTTGGAAGAGCAAGTAGCCTTATGTCTTTCTTGACACAGTGCTATCAGTAGCCATATGATTATTCCAAGAAGCAACAAAATTAAGGCAAGCACAAGATATCTAGGGTACCACTGGTTCCAAAGACCCTCTGTAGTTGTAAGAGGAGTAACAAACTCAAATGTGTCTGCTAGCAGATCCATAGTTGAGTTACCATAGCTTCTTAGCCCAATAAGACCACAACAGAATTCACCAACATTCAGTAACTTGTTCTTAACCCAAAGAAACGACTTATATGCCACATATCTCACAATCTTGTCTATCATGCAGGTAACAGCCCATCTGTAGACAATTGCACCGATAATAGATGAAATAAAATTACTCAAAATCCAAAACAGCTTCATTTTGCTTCCTAATCTGAGCAGAAATAAATCAAACAAGCAATCGAGCCCTGAGTTGGAGCGCCAAAAATAAAAAGTGTGTCGGTGTGAGCTGAAATTCCCCCCCCACCAACAATAACCAGGCTAGCTCAGTCTGGAAGCAAATGAAAAGCTGTATTTACAAGCAGAGTCTAAAATCTACAATGAAATGCAATGAATATGTACAAATATACAAAATTCACAACATTCACAAATATATACAATCAACAGAAAAAGCACAATCGATCTCCCTTTGCTTCCCCCCAAGGGGACCCTCCCAAAGGGGCCTCTCTCTCCCAGGAGCTTCCCCCCAGACCCCCCTGGACAGAGAAGCAGAGTTAGTTAAGCAGAAAGTTGTTAACTTAGCTGCCAAGGTCAGTGTGTTATCTTCAGCCAGAAGAGAAGAAGAAACAGCAGCCAGACAGCCCAGCAACTGCCCCCACTGCCGAACGCAGAATGTGCAGAATGCCTACTTTGTTTTGGGTAATAGTTCTTAAACATTTCTATCTATCCAATGGAAGTGTTTAGAACAATCGTTATTTTGCTTTCTTACACCCAATAGTGACTTATTTACATTCTTTCACTTTCTCTGTTTTGAACTTTGCAAGGAAAAATTAAAAAGACAGTTTCAAACCATCACACCATCTGTTGCCAACTCATGTGCCCGGATCTTTCTTCCCCTCTGAGACAGATGTCTATCATATTTGAAAGGTCATGGCAGTCTGGTGAAGTCCCTGCTGACTGGAAAAGGGGAAACATCACCCCCATCTTCAACAAGGGACAAAATGAAGAACCCGGAAAGTATAGGCCAGTCAGTCTGACCTCTGTGCCTGGCAAGGTCATGGAGCAGATCCATGGACTTGAGGGGTGGACCACTCACTGGATAAGGAATCGGCTGGATGGCTGCTCTCAGAGTTGCGATCAATGGCTCAATGTCCAAATGGAGACCAGCGATAATGGGCGTCCCTCAGGGGTCAGTGCTGGGACCAGCGCTGTTTAGCATCTTCATCAGCGACACAGACTGAGGCAGCCTCAGCAAGTTTGCAGATGACACCAAACTGTGTGGTCTGGTTGACACACTGGAGGGAAGGGATATATCTGGAGGAACTTGGACAGGCTTCAGAGGTGGGCCCAAGCCAACCTCATAAAATTCAACAAGGCCAAGTGCAAGGTCATGCACCTGGGACGGGGCAATCTCCAGCACAAATATAGGGAGGAGTGGCTCGAGAGCAGTCTCGAGAAGGACTGTTTTTAAATGAGCCCTGTCAGTCCAGTTTCAACAGAGGGGTTTCTCTTTCCCCCCTGCCCCTCCCCTCTGTGTGGGCAAGGAGGAAAGGAGACAGAGGCCCAGATGCTAGTTGAGATAAGGATAATTTACAATTCTATTGCAGGGATATCAGATTACACAAAGGGAAAACAAAGAAAACTGAAGAAAAGGTACCAGTGTACACAGCAGACAGAAACGTGAAAACAGCCGCTGCCACATGCAAACTGAAATCGGATCAAAAAAAGATGAACCCCAGCCCGGAAACCCAGGAAAAAAAACCACACAAAAAAAACCCTGGAACAGGAAACTTTACAAGCTGTAGAATATATTACAAATTCCATAAACCCCAGGCAACCCCTTTCCTGTCATGCATTGAGCATGATGTTAGTATGGTGTAGAATATACAATCCAGCCTGCTCTGTTGCTCTGTGCCTCTGGGGCAGGGGGAGGGTAGCCCTGTCCCCCATCCCTTATCCCTCCCAGTGGAGCCAGACACCTTAAACCAATGGAGGGGTGTCAGTTGATGAAAAACTCAACATGAGCCAGTAATGGTCACTTGCATCCCAGAAGGCAACCGTGTCCTGGACTATATCAAAAGAAGTGTGACCATCAGGATGAGTGACGTGATTCTTCCCTTCTGCTCTGGTGAGACCCCAATGGGAGTACTGCATCCAGTTCTGGTACTCCATTATATGAAAGACATCAAACTGTTGGAGCGAGTCCAGAGGAGGCCATGAAGATGATCAGAGGGCTGGAGCACCTCTCCTATGGGGACAGGCTGTGTGAGTTTGGGCTGTTCAGCCTGGAGAAGAGAAGGCTCCAGGGAGACCTTAGAGCAGCCTTCCAGTACCTGAAAGGGGCCTACAAGAAAAATGGGAAGGGACTTTTTACAAGGGCTTATAGAGATAGGACCAAAGGGAACGGACTGAAGCTTTAGAAGGGCAGATTTAGAATGGCTATTAGGAAGAAATTCTTTACAGTGAGGGTGGTGAGACACTGAAACAGGTTGCCCAGAGAGGTTGTGGATGCCCCCTCCCTGGAGGTGTTCAAGGCCAGGTTGGATAAGGCCTTGAGCAACCTGGTCTAGTGGAAGGTGTCCCTGCCCACGGCAGGGGGGTTGGAACTAGATGATCTTTGAGACCCCCCCAACCCATTGTAGGAATCTATGAAGTCATTTACAAATGTGAAACGTGTGCTGCAATCAAACAGGCAAAGTGGGTAAAGCCTCTGTGGTATATAGGGTGATGGCTGAAATATAAATATGGAGAAAGCTGGCATTCAACTTAAGCATCTAATTTCATAAAAATAAATAATTTAATAGAATGTTACAGCAGCAGGGTCAGCTTGAGCTGGGTGCCTCTGGAGAGGGGCTCCTTTGGTCATTTCCCTGTGCTTTTTAAAGCCTTACCATCTATCACATAAGATGTTCACGTGATAATTTTTTTTCACATTTATTTGTCCTTTGTGGGAACCCAAAGGAGTAGTTAAAGGATGTTTAACTGGCTTTCGCATCTATGCGGGAACCCAGGGGGTGATAAGTGATGGGTCATCTTGTTGTACCTCGGAAACATGTGTGAAAGGATGGGAGCGTGGAGATAACGAAATGCTGAAGCGGATGGGAAAAGCAGTTGAGGTTTGAGGATTGGTAGGCAGTGGGAAAGGGAAGTAAAGCATGTATGAACCTCTCAAATAGCTACTGGTTCCATGGTTTGGGATCATTTGACCCACTTGCAGCAGTGGTCACCTCTCCACAACTTGTCTATCAGCTTGTATTTCAGCTCTTTGTGTTGAGAGCAGCAGGTTCCGGAATCAACATACTGCACGATATGTACAGGCATAACTACAGTCCTTGACTGGAGTTTTGGTGCAGATGACTTTGCCTACTTACACAGTTTCATAATATTTTTGTTCCATCTGCACCTGTAATTTGTCTTCTGCTGACTACAAGTAGAATGTTCTCTTAATTTCCTTGAATTACAATTCCTTTTCTTTGATCATGACAGTCACTGATTTGAAGCATGCTATCTTCATTAACATTATTTATACAATCTTATTATGTTAGCTCAGTTACAATATATCAGTGTAATGCAAAACTCCTCCTGGCCATTCTTCTCATGACTAAAAAATAGTTCGGCCTAAGTTCACTCATCTCTAGGTTACAGGCTTCGGCAATCAGCTATTTGTTCTAAACAAGTTAGTTATTGTTAACCAAAGCACATAATTTGAATAGTCAGATTACTTTAGTTCCCAACATGAACCCATCACATTCAATAGCTCTATAAGATTAACAGTTCATATAGAATTCTATAATAGGGCAAGAAGTTGATGGACTGTATCCAGCAGAGCTGCATTTCTACCAATGCCTCTATACAGGAATCCACATGAAACTACATTGTTCCGAGACAGGACATACTAAAAAACTAGGAAGACAAGTTGAAACTTGAAAAAGCTTCAAAACAGAACAGCTCTAATTTTACCAAATTGTTCTTCTAAAGCAAGCACTGAGCAGAAAATTCTTGCTGTGGACATTTCTCTTTTGTGTATTATGACTACAGTGTCTGGCACTTTGAGATTTAACACATGGTGTTGTATTTCTGATGCTGAAATTGGTAAGAAATCTTTCCTACAATGTGAAAGCTTTCCTTTTATTTGCTAACAACTAATGACGACTCCTTTTGAAATTGCATTCTGATGCTTGAAGTACACTGTATTAAGTTTTTTAAGACTCCTGTTTTTCTAATATATTGTATGTTTATTCCATGCTGTTAGCAGTAAGTGTTGCAAACAAAAATATTCCCCTACTCCCAAGAGCCATTTATTAAAAAGGTTAAAGATAAATTCAATGTCAAAATGGAACAAAAGGATTTTTTAAAATAAATTGTACTAGAAATAACAAATGATCTTTGTAACATGAGATAGTCTCCTACAGCCACTAATAAAGTAGTTACCATGTTAGTCTATGTGAATCTGTGCATTTTATAGTTTTGCAACAAAGCATAATACACATTGAACAGAATGACTGAAACTCCAATTTCCAGCGTATAATGAATTTTAGTAATTTGATACATTTTAGTTTTTATTTGTGTATTCCATTGTAGTGCTGTAACAACAAATCACACCTATGGACCAGAGCATACATCTACAGTATGATCTAACTTTACTACACCACTGCTACATTTAGTTTATTGAAATAGACATAAGCATACACTGTGGCCACATCAAATAATTTTCTGTTTGTTTTTTTTCTTCAATAAGCATCACTTATTCAGTAATATGTGACTTCTTAAAATTTCAATTTGAAAAAGAAAATCAGAAAGTTTATAGAGGAATAGCTATAAAGGAATAACCTCACAGACACTGATATGCTTAACATTTATTTTAAGGGCTGAGAGGCATTAATATCATATCAACAAAGTTGACTGAAAAGAACTACTAACTTTGTCTAAATGGGAAATGCCTGCTTCTGCTTGTATGTTGAGAAAAAAAATTCAGAAAGTTATTTTTTGGCCTTGCTATGTCACAAAGTCAAACATACAAAGACCTGCACACTTAACCTAAAATGATAGTTTTCAAAGCTTTTCTATTAAAACAAAAAGTATCATGTGAAACTTTGATCAGTTATGCAGTTGCTTTAAAATAGTTGCAAGACCATACTATATATTAACTTTTATACTGCTAATGAACAAATAACAGCAAACTTGATTAGATTAACTGAAATTTTCTTAATTACACTGTTATAGCACACTAAGGAAAATGCCACAAGATTGGCAAAAACATTTAATTCCGACTACTTAAATGGCAGGATAATTATGAGCTGTAATCCCTTCACATTTAGGAAACCTCTCCCACATAATCCTGCAGTCTCGCTTTACAAAATAAAGTTCTGTAAAATATAAATTGGGAGGGGAACAGCTTATGCTATCTAACACAAAGTAATGTATGCAACTAATGTCAAAGGCAAACAAAAAACATTCTAAATAAAAAGTCAAAATACACATAGCAACAAAAGCACAAATGTTGCATTGAATAGTCAAGATAAGAAGACAATGCACTTAATAAAAAGAAGACCAAAAAAGAAAAGTTAGCAACACAGTTAAAGAAAATGTTATGAGGAAAAAACCTCAAAATATTTTTTCCACTGACAAGTTTCCACTTGCAGTCCTTCCATTCATAATTTCTCTGATACAGAACATATATTAAAATTCAGAATCTCACAGAAGAGCTAGGTTGTTCTCTTCCAAATCTAATTACCATGTTGGGTTTGGATATTTTAAACAGACATTATGATGACTATATAAAAGCAAGGCAATAAATGGAATTTTGATCACCTTCCATCTTAGCACTGATGACAAACATTTTTAAAAGTTATTATAATCTTTTTTGTCTTTTTTTCCCTCTGCTTCAAATCCATCAACCCCATCGCTGTCCCTTCTCCTTTTACGATTATTATGGACGTTGAAGCGTTGATTCATCTGTGGTAATGGATCCATTCCCAAAACTTTGTGTATTTGACGGTATGCAAGGAGTCTCAGTGCAAGCTAGAAAAACAGTAGAAAGAAGATATTTTTCTTAGAATCAAACGTCAATTTTAAGTACTTTGTCAAGTACTTAGCTCATTATCCCCTCTTTCTTCCCCCAAAGTCAATACAATAAAATGTGTATATCATATTTGCTGCTTCTGTACAAAGTACATCATTTTAGCTTAAAAATAATATACATATGTTTTAGCTGCTGAAGCAGTTTGTCACATGTCCCATTATGCATTAGTAATCTTTACCAAAGGATCAAAAGAAGAGGTAGGGACAGTAAACCTCTTAAGCTGCAAGTGTGAAGGGAAACTCTGTAAGTGGATACAATAAATGTTAAAAATTAAACATACATAGATTTATTTATACAATATTAAATGCTAGCGTAATTTTAAATCTAATAGCATATTGCCGTAGTGTGAGCATCTTTATAGATATATATATAGATGGAAGTGCTTCAAACTTTTCAGGAAAATACATAAATTTTAGTGCAAAAATGAACGCTATAAAGCATCCTCTTTTGTGATGTTTTCATTGTCTAGCTTAAGACTGATCATTTCAAATACCAGACTATATTCTAAGAAAGGAAAATTCATGTCCACCATATAGCTCCATTAAAAAAAAAAGCCACAAAAAGCCAAAAAAACCCAGCCAAATTTAGTTACTTCACATATATTTTTCCTTACCTGTGCGCTTGAAGTGATATCCTCTCATTGCTGATCTGTCATTACAGCAAGTGTATCAAAAGGATCTTTCTCACAAGGGTCCAGAAGGCCAGGACCACCTACAATGGTTAGGCTATTTAGTAGCACACCTCTACCTTATTTCAACCAAGATTACAGATTTTACATTAGTTAAGGGTAAGTATACAGACACTGCTCAAATATAACTCGCCTTTAAGGATGATTCCTGAAGATATACATTCAAAAACTCTTCTCAGTGCATCCCCAGGACTCTGTGGTCCAGTAGCACTGCTAATTGCTTTTTCCACAAGCAACTCCATAGCCTAGACCAACAATAAGAAAATACAACCAATTTAAAAGATTTATTAAAAGAAAACAGAAAAAAAACTACCACTGTTTTAATGCAACTTTTGATATTGGAATTTTGAAGAACGCTACACATCACAATGCTTTCAGTTAAAGTGGAAAAAAGTAAGATATTTTATAATGATGAATGAAAAGACAGCTGCTTGTGCTGGTTTGAGGCCAGCCAGAACATCTCTTGCCCTGAAAGGGACAAAAGAATGACACACGCAAACGGATTGGAGAGTGATGGAAAAAGTTTAAATGGAAAAACGAATTGGTGAAGCTACAGAAAACTACAAACTACAAAGCATAGTGGAAAAGAACATCCTAAAGCATACAGAACCTCCTCACAGAATTCCCAAAAGCTTCCCAGTCCTCCCTTCCTCTCACCTGAGGGTCTACCCAATCCCTCAGGGCTCTTCCTTCCCCCCCCTCCTACTGCTAGGCAAGTCTCAGGCTGGCCAGGTCTGAGACTGCCCCCCCTCCATTCTCCTCCTGGCATTAGGCCTAGACAGGCCTAAGAGGCCTTGAGGATACTCCCCTGGCATTACCCGATAAGAGAGGACATCTCCCATGGGAGCAGAGGGAAGAAAGAGGAAGAGAATGACTCTGCAGATGGCCTTATAGGGCGCAGGATTTATGGGTAGAAATACGCCATTTCCTGTGTCCACCCCTCTGGGTGGGCACCCAGGACACCAGAGGTGTATCTCATGTAGCAGTGGCAGGGGGCATCCAGCCTAAACTGCCACACTGCTGCAAGATTAATATTAAGTACCGATAATGATATGCTGTTTCTCATCACAAATTGTCCAAAAATTTTATAGAAATGTATACAGTAGTAGCCTACATATGCAGCCATTCTCCAGCCATTTTTGAGACACATGAATCTGTCAGACACATGAATAAACAGCACAGAGTATGAGAGTAGGAAATAATTAATTTGATTTATCTAATGAAATTAACAGGATGCTGCAGAAAACATCTTTTTTTATAAAAGAACACAGAAACATAAAGCATCAAAAATGTAATGGCCTTGTAACATTTAAGTGGTTATTAGTTCTTCAATTTAGCAAAACAAGTTCACAGCAACGTTTTTCCTAGATATAAGTTAACACTAACTCAGATGTTAAACAAATGTAAAAGAATCCTTGATGATTAACAGGTTTTCTAAAGTTTATACATTATTTGATATTAGCTAAAATAGTTTAAATAATTAGCTGTATTTCAAATATTTTTTTTCCTGTGGATATTTCTATTGTTTCCTTTTATTAGATTCCATTTTTTTCCAGAAAAAATATAAAATATATTTTCAAAAATAAAGAATAGCTTTCCATAGCGTTTTCAGCATTAAATGGATGCTTCAATATCACCTGTTTGGCAATTTTCATTTTCAAACAATGTGTGTCTCTTGCTTTTTGGTCGAGTTCTTTTGAGGAGTTTGTAGTTTGGTTCCTCCCTTGAGTTTAGTTGTTCAAATTGCCTTTTATTTTTATTTTCCAAGAGTAAATGTCTATTCTAATGCATGCAAGTAATTATAGGCAGTGTTGATTACACAGTCCTTCACTAAGAGTGCCCATTCTTTTCTATTTTATCTCAGTTTAACTGACAAATTTCAGTTCATTAGCATGGTATTTCCATACTCCCACTATATCACTCAGTTTTAGAAACAGTAATTTAGTTGTTTTCACGTATGAAACAAAATATAGCAGGAAAGAAAAAAGTAGATGTTATTTCATTTATTCAAGTCTAGTTCTTTTGGATCCTCATACAAAACACAAAAGTCTGCAACTTAATTGTAAGAAAATGTGAGTGATGATGCCTTGGTATTTATGTGCACAAAAGGCTGGATTTCAAGTTTGAAAAAAAAATTAACTTTGAATATGAGTTCCTTCTAACTGGTAGGAACTCAACAAAATTCTTCCAATTTAGCTTTTATTTTTAGGTATATAGAGTGTAAAGACTAGTATATATACTAGTGTCTGTGTTTAGACTTCCTAATATTTTCTATAATTACAACTACTTAGGCTCTATTTTTAAAAGCTCTGTGATCTCTTTAGCTTGTAACAGCCTTCAAGCATACAGGTCAGGAGAAGTTCTGTATCCAGAAAAATATATTTCTTCCATCTATGAAATTTCATCTATGACTGTCAGAAATTATGTATCTTTAAAATCACCATTTTCATTCTGTCATTGTTTTTGTCAGTAAGACTTTGCCAACAGGCCAAAAGAACAACTGACTACACAAATTTCAGCATTGATTCATGTCACCGGCAATGCATTAGGTACCAGGAGCAAGCCAGGAAGCATTTTTGGAGAGGACTGAGACGCAGCTAGGCTTGACACACTGTTCCACATCTCTCTTCCCTTCTGGCTGTGCATTAGAATAGATATTATGAGAAATAAGAATCATAGAATCATAGAATCATAGAATCATATAATCAAGAAGGTTGGAAGAGACCTCAAAGACCATCGAGTCCAACCTGTCACCCTAAACCTCATGACTATCTAAACCATGGCACCAAGTGCCACGTCCAATCCCCTCTTGAACACCTCTAGGGATGGTGACTCCACCACCTCCCTGGGCAGCCCATTCCAATGGCCAACCACTCGAAACAACATTCCTTGTTCTTCATCTATGTGCTTGATGCGTGTTACCATAGTTCAAAGTATGCTATTCTAAATGTATGCCAGGGTTTATTCTTTGGCAGCTTTGGTATGATAGTGATATTGAGGGCACTTACATACTTTTTAGCTTCTTTTAAGCTATATTTGAACAGTGTATCTTTCATGAAGTGTAGTACATAAAATGCAGTTCCAAATGACAAAACCTTAGAAAAATTAAATTTTCAGGAGTATCTGGATCATTTTGTTGGGGAAAAAATAACTCCCCCCTACACCCAAACAAAATAGTATAGTAGTCCTTGAAAAAGTCTACATTTTAAAAAACTGTTGTAATGCTTTCCTATGCTTTACTTGCAGTATTATGTGCATTAAAAAAACCCAGTCCAAAAGAACATTACTCACCCAGCTTGGAAAATCAGACCAAGTTGGAACTCGTTGACAGAGGTTACGAAGAATACGTATGATAACCACACAGGACTGCAGGCCATTAGCTCTAGCCTTGAGAGCAATACAAAATCAAATTAATCCCAGCACCTACAGCAAATAGGACTTGATGAAAGACTAAAACAGCACTGTTCAATGGAAGCTCAGATACAAAATTAAAACCAATCATTCTACAACTTTATTCCATGAGCTGCCATTTACAGCAGTATTTTATACAGGATTAGTAATTTAAGGTGGCAGAAGTCAAAGTGCACAGGCTATACTAGAATAGTATTTCTTGATGACCTGTACACTTTGACCTATGTTCACTTGTAACAATAAATACAGTATCTTTCATTATTAGAAATAAAAATAATAAAGGTCTAAGAAATAGGTATAGAGACTGAAAGGTCAAGGGAATCTGTTTGGCTTCTGTATTGTGCCTTTGCCAGAATGCAAAGTCACTAAACCAAATAGTTGCTTCTTGCCTTTCATTCCCTATACTTAATAAACCTAAAGAAATAGGAAAAAGTTTTAAACACATATACCACTATTTAAAATTACTCTGCAGCCTTATGCAAAATACAACAAATATACAACATGATCACCCAAAGCAAGTCAAGCTTTCAACATCACCTTCTCAATGATCAAAAAAAAAAAAATTAAAATCATGTCAAATGAACAATAGCTGCATAAAGCAGTTCCTCCATACTCAACCTTCTACATTTAAATTTAGGGGCCAGAAAAAGATTAAGTGCTAGCATGAATAATGCTGAGGGTTTTCACACAGTTAAATGTTTATGTTGCAACTGAATGAATCTCTCATAAGGCCACAAAAAGAAAGTAAAATGATGTTCCGAACCTGGAACCACTTAGCGTGGCGTAGAGCAGCCAGGGCGTCAAGGCATTTTTGCCTGTCCAAGACGTCTGGTGGGTCTTTCACCATACCCGAGGTTATATCTAAAATGGATTGAATTGGCAAAATGCAGTGAGGAATGGGTGTTTGACCAGGTGAGCAAGACACTTCCTTTAAGTAGCTTCAGTGTCACAGATGCCATTTAAAGTTTAAACACTTGAACAGCAAATGTAAATGCTCAATAAAAGCCATTCAATCAGGATTAAAGCATCAATCCAGTATGAATATCAAGATCATATTTAGCTCTCAGGTTATTTTCAAATACGTTGCAGATTATGCAATACATGGTACTTCTTTATTTAAACTAACACTGCAAAAATACAAATTAAATACTGACGGAAGAATAATGCTTGGACACACCATACCAGCACAGAGAATACAAGACATAAGGAACACAAAAATCCACTTTAACCAAGTAGAAACATTCAAACTTAGTTTCTTGGAAATTATAATTGTCACATGTTATTTGGGATCTACTTTTTAAAAGAAAAAATAAGTGTGTGTGTATATATATATATTAAAAAAATCTTTAAAGCACTAGATGTTTAGTAATGATGCTATTTTTATCATACCTTAAACTTAAAAAAGAAATTATTTTGCTTTAAAAAACCTAACTAAAGGAATGTGAAATACTCTTCAGTATTTAGAGTTCCATTACTTTTTAGTATCCTCTCTCCTATTCATATAAATAAATTCTTCAGACTATGATATATGTGTTCCAGTGTCATTTAGGATACAAGGAAGGAACTGAAAAGGGACTGCTTTACTTAAGATTCATCAGGAAAAAGCAAGGAATACTTTAAAACACAACACGATTCATCATTAACCTTCCCTCTTTTAATAAAATATTTCCATTCAATATACCTACCCTCCTTTTCAACAAACTACCCACCTCTTTCCCCTCCCCCTTCCCCCATATTTCCCATCATCCATCTTATCTATCCCCACTATCCTTCACCTCTCCTTATCCCTATATCATCAAATATCCTACAACATACTTATTACACCTACATTTTCATCCTAATTCTTCATTATTCCACACCACCACCTTTTTCATTTAACTAAAAACACCCTCATACCCCCCCACCACTAACCAACATAACACACCCCCCCTCTATCATCCATCTATACAACACCAAACATCCCTTACCATTATCCCCTATTCACCATAATCTCATTTAACCCTTCCCTCATCCCACACCCAAACCCCCCCTTACTCCCTCATTCCCCACCCTTCCCCCCACACTTCCACCCCCACACCCATTCCCTTATCATTCCTTCACCAACATAAATTACCACAAACTCAATATTATCCACAACCCTTCAACACCTTCCTAATCCCTCCCATTAAACACCCAAACTTTTCCAAACTATCCCAATTACCCCACATCACACAAACAATCCCCCCCTACTTCTTTTACCCCCTCATTTAATCTACTTTTATATCCAATACAACCTCCCCGTCAAATTCCACACTGCACCCCCCACAATTCACTCCAGTACATCATATTAATATATTCACTATATTCTTTGCTTAAGGACACGATACCCATATGGTTGTCGATCAACCAGTGCAGTTTTGACTGTGTGGAACGCCTTTGGCCAGTGGATTCCCCCAGGATATGGTATTAGGTCCAGTCCTTTGTTCAAAAAACAGACCTTGTCAAACCGTGTGTGAGTATGTGTATATGTGTGTGTGTTGTACCCTGCGTGGGACCTCAGCTTCCAAAGGTGTTTTGCCCTAGCTGAGATCGCACACTACCATAATAGGTGGGCTGAAGTAGCTGACACCCATACAGCTGTGCAGCTCATTCTGAGGGTCACAGGTACGGGCTGGAGTGAAAGTTGGGAACTAATGATTTCAATTGAGCAAGCGATGGCATAAGTGTTGTCCGTGCGCACATAAGTGCGAGCGCGTGAAGTTGATTAAACCCACTCATGTCACCCATTGTTTAGCTGGACGTAAGGCTTGAGCGCTGTGGAAAGCACCAATCCATTCGCTCAGAAAACCCAGCTTGCCGTTCAGAGAGATAGGTTCCCGCGAGTAAGGCGCTGCTGTGTGTAGCTGGTTCCATCAATTCACGCTATATGAGGTGTGGTCTGCTTGTTGGCTCACAAGGATAACAAAATCTGGTTATCCTGGCAAGTTGTGCTAGTCGCCATGAAGAGTGTGACTGACGCAGGTTCAAGGGATGAGGTGATACTCCCTCATAGTCTGATGCTGCACTACCACGCTCGCGGTAATGGGCTGTTTGTGTCCGCAGTTCTGAATTTCCCTAGTTCAAGAGGGACGGGGAAACGTAATGGAGATAGAACTCCAGTAGAAGGATAAGAGGATGAGGTAGGGGGACGAGAATGCTCGTCTTTTATGTAGGGAGAGGCTGAGAGACTCTCTAGCTGGGGCCAGCGCTTTTAGCGCTAGAGAAGACTGACAGATGGAAGGGTCCATAGCCTTCTCGCCAATGCTTAGAAAAGAGATAATATACGGGTGGGGGGACATGTGGTGATTGCGGGGTCTGCTACGCAGGCGTGAAGGGGGAGTCTTCTATTGTTGCGATCAGGGGCATCGCGCAGGAAAACGAGGCTTAGGTATAGAGATGGCGTGGCTAGCGAGCCCTGGAACGCATTGCGCTCATTGTTATTGCGAGCTTTCAACACTAACGCCCTTTGGCCTGGTATTTGTCTATTTCCTGTTGCCAACCGTTTCGCATAGAGGAATTCGTTGGATACGGTGATCCCAGATGTCTGTCGTCTATTCGCCACGACTTCGTATACCATTTTTGTCTGGATTCTGTGAAACCCATCACACCTATTTTGTAGAGATAGTAGAGACACAAAAGTGTTTATTAGGAGTGAGAGCTGCTGAGGGATGGTGTATATTTGTCGTGTTTCGAGCAACCTTCTATTAATCACTGGGTTCGGTTTTGTTTTGAAGGAGAGGCAGATAGTCGATAAGACGTAATATGTAAAAACAGAAATGAGTACTGATGTGTGTGAGTTTTACTTGAGTGGTGTAGCCCCTTGAGTATTGTACCCGCCCGAGAGTTATTAGTCCATAGTATCTCTTTCGCCTATTGATATTCTTGGTGCCCGGTAGAAACTTTAGGCATGAGTTGGAATTAAGTGACACTGTAGCAAACTTTTATTCAACGGAAAAAACCAATCAATTTGGAACCATAATTTTACTAAAACAGAATTACAGAAGTCGACTTTTACTTCAGTGCTGGAAATCGGTCGATCTAAAATATACTACTCTAAACAGGTAATCTATCATGGGGGGGGGAAAACAAAAAAGGGGGGTTACTTTTATTTTATTTTTTTCTTT
The DNA here is from genome assembly GCF_027791375.1 of Indicator indicator. Lineage (NCBI taxonomy): Eukaryota > Metazoa > Chordata > Aves > Piciformes > Indicatoridae > Indicator > Indicator indicator. The sequence continues at coordinate 6,187 of NW_026539078.1, read as the reverse complement.
CTCTTCTTTTTTTTTGATTTACCTCCCCGATTGAACTTAAACAAAGTACTATTCAGGTTGTTTGCAAGGCACCAGTATGTTTGTTTTTCTGAATTACATTGACTGAATAAATACATCTGATTAATTTTTAGGAAACTCTTCGGTATACTAAGATATTTGTGTTGCATATGTTGTGGCTTACTTAATTTTGTAGGCCTTGAGGATTAACCCACTTAATGTTCGTATTTTAGAATTTCAGATGCCTGACACATGATAAAGCTAAGACCAAAAATCTCTGAATTCCATTTTAGCGCTATGAGAGTCATGGTACTATTTGCGCTGATTGGTAGAATAATGTTTGTTCTTTACCACTTTTTAATTGCAACATAGTTTGATGTTGCTAGCTCCTCTATGATATGTAGTTTAATTTTATGGGTAGGTAATTCTTTCAGTTAGCACCTGCTCTCTGTGGGTCCAACGCGGAGTGCTACCTCTCTTATTGTAAGATTTAATGGGTATAGATGAATTTTAGCTAATGGGTTTGCTTGTTTATGTGAACGAATGAGACTCTCGATTTGTGTGGAACGCACTGCTTGATTACAGTAGTCATAGGTGTAGAAGACTTATCGCTCCAGACACCGAGATCTCTGAGAGATCAAAAGGTCGCAGTTAGGGTGTCTTAGTGTTAGCGTGCTCGCGCGCATCTCAAAAATACCCATTTCCTTTTTAGTTTGGTCGGCGCGCTGACATTTGGGGGGTTGAGAGGGAAGAATTGTGGAACTCTGAGGCTGGTTAGGGGCATATAAAAAAGTCCTGTGTCGTCCGCGCGCGTAAGAGAGAGAATGATACTCGCTCGCGCATATGACCAAAGTGTATCTCGACGTTACTTGGTTCGTACGAGACTACGCAAGTGGTCCTGCTGGACTAGGAATTGTTTCTTAATACAGTGCCGTCCGGCGCGCGTACTGTACTAGTAGGGCTGTTGGACTGTGGTTTTGTTTAGTGTGAAGTATATTAGGTGAGATAATAATTGGTATAGTTAGCGAACAATCTCAGACGGAAGCAATAAGGAGAGCAGATGACAGATGTTACTCGCAGATTGGTGGATGCTGTGATTGGAGATGGAGAGCTCGATTTGGTTATGGGGGATATGGCTAATAAATGTTATGACTTTGGGTCTGTGATAACTGCGTTACGCTTATAAGTAGAGTGATGCCTTAAGAGCATTTGATTGTAGTAGTATTTTTTCGCGCCTGTTAAGGATTTTAAGTCAGTTGATGCTCCTATGCTGCCGGCTTAAAATACTCTTTCAGAATCGCGTGTTCATTACAACTGCGTGTATTTCAGGGCTCTCTCGCTCAGCAGTGTATAGTCGCGATAATAACTGGTTTTGCTCTCTCTTATGAGATCTATGCCGTGAGCTAGCTTCTTTCTCAGCGAACAAGCAAAGTGCTACTAAAAGCCTCAAAAAGATGATAGGAGTAATAAGATTGGGGATAAACTCTGTCTTTATAGCAACGATTTGTCCATCGGTGCTTAGCAAGAGCATGAAAGAAGCAGCTCTGCGCTCAGAGTTACGAGAAAGAGAAAAACACTATAGGGGAGGAGTTATCAGAGCGCTGAATTTGGACGTCGCTGCCCAGTCGCGCAGATAGGTTTATGAGGTATGTCGTGTGTTGAATCGTAATCAGGTTGTCTTATAAAGAGACGCAGTTGTTTGTGCGCTGAGATGTCGTGACGCTCTGGCCGCCTGAGATTAATTTGCTGTTTCGCCAAAAAGGAATGACACTTTCTAAGTACCAATGCTCTCTCTAGTGTTGTTGATTAGATCGTGATGATTCTCTATGGATGTGCTTGTAAAAGTGGCTCTGATAGTTTGGTAGTAGCTGTTCTAGGATTCGGCGCGAGTCGGGGAAATTTATTAGTATGAAACACGTTCGGCTCACCGCTCTCTCTTCGCGCACAGTTATTGATCGGGGGATTGGTGAGATGATATTCAGAGCGTGTTGGTGTCAGAAGACTCGCGCGCTACTCGCTATATATGATGTATAGACTTTGTCATTGTCTCGTTTTGAAGGTAGCAATATATTAAGTTTAAGGGGATTGATTGATTGAGTTTGTGAGGAGTGAATGCTGGAAATGTATGGTCTTTGTTAGGTAGTTATACATTGTAAATCAGGATGGTGATGGTATTTGTCTAGGCGGGCCCCCGAAAGAATTTTAACATTGTAGGGTTTTTTGTGGCAGGTATCTATTATTGCATCTGCTCTTTGCAGAGCAGTACAATAATAAACAACTTCATTGTGTTTCAAGTGTTGAGTGGCGATGTAGATTACTTGGTTTTTGAGTCTAGGATTAGAGAAAGAAAAGCGAATGAAATTATAACTAATTGTGAGGGAGTAGGATGTTTAACGTTGAGAAGGTTAGGTTTTTATTTATATGATAACTTAACTAGACAGGTGTACTATGTGTGAGAAAGGTCAGGATAGAGGTGGAGTTCAGTAGATTCCAAACAAGCATATGGGAGTGTGTAGGTGTCATTATAAAGATTCGAGGTGTTGGCCATGCGTGTCTCAAGAGAAAGAGACAAAAGTCGGTGGTCTAAGGTAGTTATGCGGTGTGGTGGTATGGGTATGCCTAAGGAATTGCTCTTTGTTATATCATGTACAAACAGGCATCGTGGTGAGTGTCTCTAAGGAATTGAGACTCTTTTCTCAAGGAAGATAAGTAGGTGTATCCAAAAGAACTATGTTTGAAATTCGTATCTTGAAATATTTTATGTGCTTAGTTTTCTTCATGATTTTTGTCGTCATGAGCGGGTATGTAACATGTGTGGGTGTTCGTGCAGTGGGAGTGTGTAAGGGCACGAGGTTAGGTACCATGAGCTGAGATAGGTGTAGTCGTACGAGTGCTAGATTAGCTCTCGCGCACAAGTTAAAGTCTACAATCTATGATGAAAAATTGCACTAGAGAAGTTATACTTATGTCGTATCCAACTGGTATAAAGAGCTACTCAGACCGCTCGCTAATGCTCCCTTTGCTTCCCCCCAAAGGGGACCTTTCCCATAAGGGGCCTCACTTCGTCTCAGGGGGGGGTCTGTGCCTGACCTCCTGTATCATCGCCGCGTGGTCTCGTAGTAGAAGTCGGTGTGTTAGCGCATTTAGAAGCAGAGATACATAGTTGTTGTTATAAGCAGTTTAGCTCACTAGCCAGCCAGTAAAAGCCTTACGAGCATATGATGAATTTGGTTGTCTGCGCTCCAACTTGCTACATGAAAGGTGAACAGAGTTTGCGGGAGTACTTATGGTATGTAGTACTAGTTGTCTCTGGAAGACTCCCAGTTGTCGTGTTTGGCTTCTGAAATGCAGAATGGACAGTGTTCATTAGGGAAGGTCATTCGCTGCACATCATTTCAGTATCTATTTTGCTTTTTTCGATTTCCAGAACGGGGCACTCCAATAGTGACTTATTTACAGTCGTTCACTTTTTCTGCTTGGAATTTGGAAGGAAAAAAGCTATAACGGACAGTCTGTCAATTACGCGATCTCACTGTTCGTTATAATACCATGCAGCCTTCCTTTATTCAACATTTGGATAGCTTAGTCTATATCTACTGAAAATTTCTGTACTAAGTGCAAAATAAAAAATCTCAAGTTTTTTAGAATACATATCATGAGCGCCAGCACATGTTTTCATTAGTGACTCTCCACATATGGTTTTTTCTACCTGCATTGAGATAGTGTTAATGATTTGTCGCATGTCTTGTCTCAATGATCTCTTTTGGCACTACTGAAAACTACAGAGTTTCTAAAAGGAATAACATAACTCATATTAAAAAACAAAGTTTTTTTTTTTGTATATAGAATAAACGAAATTATCTTTATTCCTCTATATCTGACCCCTTGTAACACAAAGACAAGAACCCCTTATGTTACTGTCAGAAGATCTTTAATCCACGATGTGGTGGCTTAAAAGCTTTGTTGGAGCTATTAAAGTGTTAACAGAACAATTCAACCTAAAGCAACACTGCTGCACCATGCAGAATACTGAGAACTTCTCAGAACAAGTTTTGATTTACCACATTTTCCTTCTGCTTTCAGCTTCCACACAACACAAAGAGAGCCCTTCCACAGTCTCTGCTTATTGTACTAGTCTGGATTTGCCCACTGTTGGTGAATACCGAACACTGCTTTGTAATATACCTGGAGCGCTTCTAACAGATGATCTCAAAAAAGATTCGTGGTGGAAACAATAAATGCCAACAGCTCAGGAAGCCGGAAAAAATATAATATTAAGAATTGCTCTTTTCGATTGCTTGTCAAGTTGTAGGATAAAGTTTTATACAGGCTGTCCAAAGTGCTTTTTAAGTGGGGCACTGCCATTTGGAATGTAGGAGTATTCGCAATTACTTATGTTATCGTCGGAGTTCTGATCAAACCCCAATGAATTGTCCTGTGAATTTTTTCTAGACAACACATTTTATCATCTTCTTCCTTTAGGGCGCACAGGACGCTGCTATTAGGAAAAAGCGGGTTTCAATAGCCTATGTTGCATATAAAAGTACTTAGTTTCAACCATATTTTTATGAGGGGGGGGAATCAACCACCCACACAAAAAGCTAGGAGCCAAATCCACGTTTCTAATCCCTTGTTTACAGAATGATGAGGTTGGGAGTCATAAGTTAGAATTTGAAAAAGTTAACTAAAAGACTAACGAATTCATATACGCATTTTTTAACAACTGTGTACGCCTCTACCAAGACCCGCGGTTGTTGCAAAACAAGGTTCTGTGATCCAAATAAATTAGTTGAGCGCCAGGCCTGTTTGCCTTCTAGGCTTTTATTGTCGATCTTAAGCAGAATAGATAAAACATATAAAAGTAGGTGCGAAATATGTCAACCACGTTATTCTCATCTATTGTGTCTTACCTCCGAGTATTGATATGGTTTGGAGGATTGTACTCTCGGAGATTAGTTGTTGTAGTGCTGGTTAATATTGCCATTCATGGGACTCCATGCACATGAAGATTTGAATAATAATTATCTGTGCTGCTTGGGAGAGTCCTGAAGAGCTCTTACGTGATGTGATAAGGTTAGATCATGCTGGGTTACTCTAGATAGATGGCTTATTGAGGCCGTTGAAGTGATTTGGGGAGCGGAGACTCAACTTCTGGATTTCTATCATCATTTAGTGTGCACCTCTTGGTCAATGAGAAAACACGCTTGGTATATAACGTTCGCTCCTTATACCATGTAAGAAAAGACAAGGACTTCTCTATCAGCAATAGCCATGGACCCATAATAACTTGTGCATTGTTTGTTAAGTCAAGATTGTTACCCTCTGATTGGGTTATTTTCGCGATTACTCTAATGAGATTGTCATCTAAATCAAAAGAATTCTCCTGTGGTCCCCAGTCTCCTATACTGACAGCGAGAGGACACGCTTGAGCTGTTGAATATATATGTTTACTTATGCTCGCATTGTGATTACAGGAATGCCCTCACGTGTCTCTTTGATGACAGTGGAGAGGATTTCTTCAGTAGAGCGCACTGGAGCTAAAGATTTTATTCTGTACTTTCATTTCTTGTAGAAATATAGCAAATGGTTTTTATTAATTCTGCTGAATGGTCTAAGACTGCACGCACTTTCGGGGTTTCTTTGTTGGTTTTGTTGTGTGGTTGGTTATGTGCTTTGTCTCTTATTGTGTATGGTATGTGCTAAATGGCCTGTGTGTGTACCCAAAACTCTATAAGCATTTATAACGTAAGCCGTGCAGCCTCGTGAGGCTTGCGAGTTCCATCGCATGTAGTGGCTATTCGGCCGGAGTGGAGTAGTTATATAAGTTAATTGAGTTTGCCTGCCGTCGTTTGGTGAAATCTCAAAGATGGAAGATACCAATTCTCACCAGTAAAACTTGTTTGGGACTTGCATGAAGCTCAGGGTCGGTCAGGCTACAACAGGAAGGAGCGTCAGGTCTCGCTGAGTGCATCAGAACGCGCAACTTTTCTAGCGCGCTTTTTAAACTACTGTGAAAGAGACAGTCTTCTTCTGGGAAAAAGGGAGCTGAGATAGTTGTGGGTTTGCGGACGTATATAGTGAAACTATATATATGTAACTTCGCTGGACAGGCTCATGCATTAGACATGTTTGTTCGCCCGTGACAGGACACACTAAGATCCTAAACACACATCTGGGGTTTGCTCTTCAT